>NC_060187.1:28324139-28361614 GCF_021184085.1 Oncorhynchus gorbuscha | reverse complement strand
TGTGGGTGTAATGATAGGTGGTGTCAGTGGTTTTATCAGTAATACTGGGCTGCCACCACTAACAACTGGGTGATATGAATTAGCATTAGTTTATATCGAGGAAGAACCCTAAACCCAATCACTGAGGAGCCAGGGTTGGGGAGTAGAAGGAGAGAGACCAGAGGTATGTTTGTGGTCTTGTCACTCGGCCACATACTGACATACACACAAATGTACATGTATTTGACTCACACACTCAAAGGTTCCATCTGCATACAATAGAATTCTCAAATATGGTCATTCCACTTAGGAGTCAGATATGGAAGTGCTGGACCAATCAGCCAATCACGTGTCAGAGTGAACCTATGTAACTCCCTGCTGACAGGCTGATTGCAGTGTAACAATGTGTATGGTAATAACACAGGCCTGTTCTGACTGTTGTAGTCTGTGGACATCTCCATCAAACCTGCTGTGATATGTTTCCACACATACTCACACGCTGCTGTAGGAGGAAGGCAGACGGTAGTGTGTCAGACACACACATGCACGTGCAAACACACACTCCGACAGTGATAGATCCATTGTTCAAAGTTAGGATCTGACAGGCTGAGGTGGGTGGGAGAGAGAGAACACACACAAACCCTACACACTTGTGAAGATCTGAGAGGATTTTATTGGTCTAAGCAATATGGTGAAACTTCCACCAAGCCTATTAGAAGGCAAGTTGAAGCTACTACACATGTCAAATCCTCTCCACAAGTGCGTAGTGCGTAGGGTTTAGGGGTCCATTTGAGATTGGGCTACACACTCTCTATGCAACAATACCCTCAGCCTCTGCACTATGGCTGGTCTCTCTGTCTGCAGCAGGGTGCTACTGCCATCTGGTGTTGACAACAGGAACTGCATGTAGTGCAGCTGGAGAAAGGGTCTGTGAGTCTAGGGACTAGCTGACCTGTGTTCAGTCCCAGTGGGTCATGCTAATACTAACATGCTAACTGTGTCTCCTCTCTGTCTGCCTAGGGGAAGGATCTCTGTCTGCAGGGGAAGGATCCTCTCTATGCCCATATCAACAAAGGGAGGAAATAAAGAGACTGAAAACTGGACTGACCTACCAATGCTGACCAACCAACCCCATGTGTGTGTGCGTTCTCTTTATCAGCCTTCACCTCTGCCTTCTTTTTACCTAGTAATTTCACCTTCCCCTCATCCTTGTCTTTGCCCTTCACCTTCTTCTCCTCCTTGACGATGACTCTGGATGCGATGCCACCCGGCCCCTGAAGGGAGGAGAGGAGGGAAGGTCGAGTACTGTGCGGTAGGGAGTGCGAGTTGGAGGGTGTGTGTGATGTGGAGCTGAGGGAAGGAAGGCAGTTTGTAGGGCTGTGAGGAGGAGGCAGGACTTTAGGTTTCTCAGGGAGAGCAGATTTGGTCCCGGGCTGCTTCAGCAGCAACACTTCCTCATCCTGGAACTTTGCCCTCAAGGACTTGAAGTCCAGAAAGTCTTCTTCCTATCAGACAGAGAAAAGAGGGGACGGGGGAGAGATGGGTTGAAAACAGGTACCTCATACCTGAAAAAGACTAAAGGATATTAATTTAATTTCAAATCAAAGGTTATCATTGAGCCCACTCTACAGATGTAGGATCACACTGTTGCAGGATAACTTTCCTGCAAGAGCAGGAGTGTAGTTGAGGTTGTAGTGTATTTGAGGTTTAAAAAGGTTTCTGAAGTTTGTGATTTCCACTTTGAATTTTGACTTGATTTTTCACTCACGAAAAATGTATCAACACCTACAAAAATGTCATTAATTATAATCCACATAATAAATCACATGTCCTGTTGCTGCAGCAAACTGACTCAAATTAAGATCCTACATCTGTATCTGTCTCTCTTTTCACAGTCTAATTCAACATGAGATAAAACAAACTAAGTTTCCGTATCATTATTTTCAAGGTGGGGTTCACAACCCCCAAAGCATCTTCCAGACATCTTGGCACCAAAACTGCCAATAGAAACCCATAGAAGCCTAATTCCTTTAGGTGAGAGCCTGGGGGTTAGGGGCCGTGTGTGTGTGTGTGTGTGTGTGTGTGTGTGTGTGTGTGTGTGTGTGTGTGTGTGTGTGTGTGTGTGTGTGTGTGTGTGTGTGTGTGTGTGTGTGTGTGTGTGTGTGTGTGTGTGTGTGTGTGTGTGTGTGTGTGTGTCACTCATCTCCAGCAGCAGCCTGGCATCCCCTCTTACAAAGGATGGAACACTCCATCTACCCCATCTACTCGCCTTTCATTCTCTCTCTCTCTTTCTCTCCGTCAAACATTGCTAGATGCTATGCTGCCAAAGGGTGACTGGGCCAAGCGTTTTCTCCTTTCCCAACACACAGACAGCGGTATCAGACATGGACACAATTAGTGTCTGTAGCACGTGGATCCTGGTATGGACTGGTATGCTGAGATCCTTATTTCTGATTGGCCAGTTTATTGGAATCTTGGCATCTGATTGGCTGTTTGGGTGTTTCGCCTTTTTGTGAGTGTCTGCTGGATCACTATGCAGGAACAGACTCTCTGGGAGCTGCTCACACACACACTGTTTTTCCAAATGTCTCTTCTCAGAGGGAATGGGAAGGCTTCAAAGTGAATGGACACTGGGGCATGGATGTTGCCAACCTAACAGGCATCGCCTGGCATGAACGAACATTGCCAAATCGGATAGTGCCGGACTTCGGATGTATGTTGCCAAACTAACTGATTCTGTGAATGAATTGCTCATTCTCTATAATAGCTTTTGTACAATATGGATTAAAACAGACAAACGGAAATGTTTATTTTCTAAGTCAATCAAGCCGCTGGAGTCAGCTCTCCTGGAGTTATACAGTCACAAGACATTCAGAGCTGATTGTCGATTTGCCAAACTAATTTTGTAAATGATAATAACAATGATCATTCTGTCCACAGACTTCTGTGCCATAAAATAGGCAGGCTTCAGTTATGCAACCAGAAGGTATCAAGCAATACCAACATGTCTGTCTGTCTAGGTTTCTGTAGCTCTCTCAACCTCTGTTCTGTCTATGATCCTATAAGTATCTATCCTTAACACAGGAATCATGCCACGCCCTCCTCATCCAAGAATGACATGCAGCTCCTCTAGTGTTCTATACTATACTGCAGCCCTTTATTATCAACATCCATGTTTATCAATATTTGTTCTGTCAAACTCCATGTTTATCAATATCTGTTCTATCAACATCCATGTTTATCAACACCCATGTGTATCAATATCTGTTCTATCAACATCCATGTTTATCCATATCTGTTCTGTCAAACTCCATGTTTATCAACACCCATGTTTATCAATATCTGTTCAATCAAACTCCATGTTTATCAATATCTGTTATATCAACACCCATGTTTATCAATATCTGTTCTATCAACATCCATGTTTATCAATATCTGTTATATCAACACCCATGTTTATCAATATCTGTTCAATCAAACTCCATGTTTATCAATATCTGTTCAATCAAACTCCATGTTTATCAATATCTGTTATATCAAACTCCATGTTTATCAACATCTGTTTTATCAACATCAATGCTTATCAATATCTGTTTTATCAAAATCCATGTTATCAATCTGTTTTATCAACATCCATGTTTATCAAAATCCATGTTTATCAATATATGTTTTATCAAAATCCTTGTTTATCAACATCCATGTTTATAAAAAAATCCATGTTGGTCAACATCCATGTTTATCAATATCTGTTTTTTTAATCAACATCCATGTTTATCAATATTTGTTTTTTAAAATCCACATCCATGTTTATCAATATCTGTTTTTTTAATCAACATCCATGTTTATCAATATTTGTTTTTTAAAATCAACATCCATGTTTATCAATATCTGTTTTAGCAGAATCCATGTTTATCAATATCTGTTTTTAATCAACATCCATGTTTATCAAAATCCATGTTTATCAATATTGTTTTTATCAGAATCCATGTTTATCAAAATCCATGTTTATCAATATCCATGTTTTATCAAATCCATGTGCCAATAACACGTTCCCATTGATGTACCCTGTAACCTCTTAGTCATACTTTCACCACCTCCATGCTTCATATCATCCCTCAGTCTGAGTGATAGGACCCTTACCCATCATCACAACCACACCAGACACTCAGCTGGCTGTCATCGACCCCTAACCTGTCTGTCTGTGCTACTGCTAGTACTACATCAACTCTGATGCCAATGACTCCCTATTTTATGGCCAAAGTCTATGCGTAATTAGACTCATCTGGACTGACAACTTGAATAACTGTTTGGACAATAGAAAAAGACAAAGAAGAAGAAAATGAGGAAGTGGAGTAAAAGGGAAACATGCTGTTTGATTACATAATATTTCTAGACATATTTTATGCTTACCGCAGATAACGTTTTCTTAATGTAAATTGACACATTATTTTTATCTTGATGAATACGATAGCATTCTACTGTGGATTTTTAGAATACTTATTTATTTTCTGTTGATTTACGTCTCCACCATGTAT
This sequence comes from Oncorhynchus gorbuscha, assembly GCF_021184085.1. Classification (NCBI taxonomy): domain Eukaryota; kingdom Metazoa; phylum Chordata; class Actinopteri; order Salmoniformes; family Salmonidae; genus Oncorhynchus; species Oncorhynchus gorbuscha. The sequence goes on along the minus strand of NC_060187.1, from coordinate 28,357,100 downwards.
TACTGTTACTATTAAACACATCCCAATGCCAGCTGGGTCTGGGTGATCTGTGTGTGTGTGTGTGTGTGTGCCCCTTCTCTCACCTGCCTGACACACATCTATCAAGAAAGGATGGCTTTAATTATGATTTAGTAGACCAATTGTATGAATAATATCCTACAGTATGACATGTGTTTCTCTAAATAGCCATATCATTATGGAAATATAACATGTATTATTGTATGAATATTATCCTACAGTATGACATGTGTTTCTCTAAATAGCCATATCATTATGGAAATATAACATGTATTATTGTATGAATATTATCCTACAGTATGACATGTGTTTCTCTAAATAGCCATATCATTATGGAAATATAACATGTATTATTGTATGAATATTATCCTACAGTATGACATGTGTTTCTCTAAATAGCCATATCATTATGGAAATATAACATGTATTATTGTATGAATATTATCCTACAGTATGACATGTGTTTCTCTAAATAGCCATATCATTATGGAAATATAACTTGTATTATTGTATGAATATTATCCTACAGTATGACATGTGTTTCTCTAAATAGCCATATCATTATGGAAATATAACATGTATTATTGTATGAATATTATCCTACAGTATGACATGTGTTTCTCTAAATAGCCATATCATTATGGAAATATAACATGTATTATTGTATGAATATTATCCTACAGTATGACATGTGTTTCTCTAAATAGCCATATCATTATGGAAATATAACATGTATTATTGTATGAATATTATCCTACAGTATGACATGTGTTTCTCTAAATAGCCATATCATTATGGAAATATAACATGTATTATTGTATGAATATTATCCTACAGTATGACATGTGTTTCTCTAAATAGCCATATCATTATGGAAATATAACATGTATTATTGTATGAATATTATCCTACAGTATGACATGTGTTTCTCTAAATAGCCATATCATTATGGAAATATAACATGTATTATTGTATGAATATTATCCTACAGTATGACATGTGTTTCTCTAAATAGCCATATCATTATGGAAATATAACATGTATTATTGTATGAATATTATCCTACAGTATGACATGTGTTTCTCTAAATAGCCATATCATTATGGAAATATAACATGTATTATGTTTTTACATGTCCATTTCAATCTTTATGTCTCCATCTCTTAAATGGCTGCGTCTTTGGAATTCACTACCCCTGTTCTCTACTTTGGAATGCTGACAGACTCCCCAAGTGGTGTCCCTTTTCTCTGTGTCTGTTTGTCTACAACAGCTATTCCCAAACTGGGGTAGGTGTACCCCCAGGGGTATGCGCAATGCCATCGGGGGTACACAAAATAAAATGTCATTCACTTTTCTTTTCTTTTTTTACATTTTCTTCACATTTTCAAACAGTACAAGTTCGTTCAGAGCCATTGATGTGTCTGCATGGGGGGGGGATATATACGGCTGTGATTATAATCAAAGAGAATTCTCTTGGAAGATAATGCGGTCTACATTTGATTGTGAGGAATTCTAAATCAGGTGAACAGAAGGATTTGAGTTCCTGTATGTTTCTTTCATCACACCATGTGATGAAAGATGTTTGTTTCTGTCGGCGCGATGCGTGGAGAAACCCGTTGGCTGCACCGCATCGGATAGCGTCTTCCCAGTAAGCCATGTTTCCGTGAATGTCATGTTTTGTCTTAGATTGTCTTGTCATTATGCTTTCCCTTCTGTTCGTTTCCCCCTGCTGGTCTTATTAGGTTCGTTCCCTTTTTCTATCCCTCTCTCTCCCCCTCCCTCTCTCTCCTCTCTCTATCGTTCCGTTCCTGCTCCCAGCTGTTCCTATTCCCCTAATCATCATTTAGTCTTCCCACACCTGTTCCTTATCTTTTCCCCTGATTAGAGTCCCTATTTCTTCCCTTGTTTTCCGTTCCTGTCCGGTCGGATCCTTGTCTATTGTTCACCGTGCTGTGTCTATGTATTGCCCTGTCGTGTCGTGTTTCCCTCAGATGCTGCGTGGTGAGCAAGTGTCTGAGTCTGCTACGTTCAAGTGCCTTCCCGAGGCAACCTGCAGTTCTTGATCAAGTCTCCAGTCTGTTCTCGTCATTACGAGTAGTATTATGCCTTTTGTTTGTAAAGTAACTTTACTGGATTAAAAACTCTGTTTTCGCCAAGTCGCTTTTGGGTCCTCATTCACCTGCATAACAGAAGGATCCGACCAAGGAATGGACCCAGCGACTACAGATGCTCGTAACACTGCCGTCGAGATCCAAGGAGCCATGCTCGGCAGACACGAGCAGGAATTGTCTGCTGCTCGCCATGCCGTGGAGAACCTGGCCGCTCAGGTTTCCGACCTCTCTGGACAGTTCCAGAGTCTTCGTCTCGTGCCACCTGTTACTTCCTGGCCTGCCGAGCCTCCGGAACCTAGGGTTAATAACCCACCTTGCTACTCCGGGCAGCCCACGGAGTGCCGCTCCTTTCTCACCCAGTGTGATATTGTGTTCTCTCTCCAACCCAACATACTCTAGCGAGAGAGCTCGGGTTGCTTACGTCATTTCACTCCTTACTGGCCGGGCTCGAGAGTGGGGCACAGCTATCTGGGAGGCAAGGGCTGATTGTTCTAACAATTACCAGAACTTTAAAGAGGAGATGATTCGGGTTTTTGACCGTTCAGTTTTTGGTAGGGAGGCTTCTAGGGCCCTGGCTTCCCTATGCCAAGGTGATCGATCCATAACGGATTACTCTATAGAGTTTCGCACTCTTGCTGCCTCTAGTGACTGGAACGAGCCGGCGCTGCTTCGTTTTCTGGAGGGACTCACGCAGTGGTCAAAGATGTTCTCTCTCGGGAGGTTCCTTCCAGTGTGGACTCTTTGATTGCTCTCGCCATCCGCATAGAACGACAGGTAGATCTTCGTCACCAAGCTCGTGGAAGAGAGCTTGCGTCAACGGTGTTTCCCTGCTCCGCATCGCAACCATCTCCCTCCTCTGGCTCAGAGACTGAGCCCATGCAGCTGGGAGGTATTCTCTCGACCAAGGAGAGGGAACGGAGGATCACCAACCGCCTGTGCCTCTATTGCGGATTTGATGGACATTTTGTCAATTCATGTCCAGTAAAAGGCCAGAGCTCATCAGTAAGCGGAGGGCTACTGGTGAGCGCTACTACTCAGGTCTCTTCATCTAGATCCTGTACTTATGTCGGTCCATCTACGCTGGACCGGTTCGGTGCTACATGCAGTGCCTTGATTGACTCTGGGGCTGAGGGTTGTTTCATGGACATGGGCTCGGAAACATGACATTCCTTTCAGACAGTTAGACAAGCCTATGTTTGCCTTAGATGGTAGTCATCTTCCCAGTATCAGATTTGAGACACTACCTTTAACTCTCACAGTATCTGGTAACCACAGTGAGACTATTTCTTTTTTGATTTTTCGTTCACCTTTTACACCTGTTGTTTTGGGTCATCCCTGGCTAGTATGTCATAATCCTTCTATTAATTGGTCTAGTAATTCTATCCTATCCTGGAACGTTTCTTGTCATGTGAAGTGTTTAATGTCTGCATCCCTCCCATTTCTTCTGTCCCCACTTCTCAGGAGGAACCTGGCGATTTGACAGGAGTGCCGGAGGAATATCATGATCTGCGCACGGTCTTCAGTCGGTCCCGAGCCAACTCCCTTCCTCCTCACCGGTCGTTGATTGTAGTATTGATCTCCTTCCGGGGACCACTCCTCCTCGGGGTAGACTATACTCTCTGTCGGCTCCCGAACGTAAGGCTCTCGAGGATTATTTATCTGTGTCTCTTGACGCCGGTACCATAGTGCCTTCTTCCTCTCCGGCCGGGGCGGGGTTCTTTTGTTAAGAAGAAGGACGGCTCTGCGCCCCTGCGTGGATTATCGAGTCTGAATGACATAACGGTTAAGAATCGTTATCCGCTTCCCCTTATGTCATCAGCCTTCGAGATTCTGCAGGGAGCCAGGTGCTTTACTAAGTTGGACCTTCGTAACGCTTACCATCTCGTGCGCATCAGAGAGGGGGACGAGTGGAAAACCGTTTAACACTCCGTTAGGGCATTTTGATCAATGCGCCAGCTGTTTTTCAGGCATTTTAATGATGTTCTGAGAGACATGCTGAACATCTTTGTTTTTGTCTATCTTGACGATATCCTGATTTTTCACCGTCACTCGAGATTCATGTTCAGCACGTTCGACGTGTTCTACAGCGCCTTTTAGAGAATTGTCTCTACGTAAAGGCTGAGAAGTGCTCTTTTCATGTCTCCTCCGTTACTTTTCTCGGTTCCGTTATTTCCGCTGAAGGCATTCAGATGGATTCCGCTAAGGTCCAAGCTGTCAGTGATTGGCCCGTTCCAAGGTCACGTGTCGAGTTGCAGCGCTTTTTAGGTTTCGCTAATTTCTATCGGCGTTTCATTCGTAATTTCGGTCAAGTTGCTGCCCCTCTCACAGCTCTTACTTCTGTCAAGACGTGTTTTAAGTGGTCCGGTTCCGCCCAGGGAGCTTTTGATCTTCTAAAAGAACGTTTTACGTCCGCTCCTATCCTCGTTACTCCTGACGTCACTAGACAATTCATTGTCGAGGTTGACAGAGGTAGGCGTGGGAGCCATTCTAATCCAGCGCTTCCAGTCTGACGATAAGGTTCATCCTTGCTCTTATTTTTCTATCGCCTGTCGCCATCTGAGCGCAACTATGATGTGGGTAACCGTGAACTGCTCGCCATCCGCTTAGCCCTAGGCGAATGGCGACAGTGGTTGGAGGGGCGACCGTTCCTTTTGTCGTTTGGACAGACCATAAGAACCTTGAGTACATCCGTTCTGCCAAACGACTTAATGCCCGTCAAGCTCGTTGGGCGTTGTTTTTCGCTCGTTTCGAGTTTGTGATTTCTTACCGTCCGGGTAGCAAAAACACCAAGCCTGATGCCTTATCCCGTCTGTTTAGTTCTTCTGTGGCTTCTACTGATCCCGAGGGATTCTTCCTTATGGGCGTGTTGTCGGGTTGACAGTCTGGGAATTGAAAGACAGGTTAAGCAAGCACTCACGCACACTGCGTCGCCGCGCTTGTCCTAGTAACCTCCTTTTCGTTCCTGTTTCCACTCGTCTGGCTGTTCTTCAGTGGGCTCACTCTGCCAAGTTAGCTGGTCATCCCGGTGTTCGAGGCACTCTTGCGTCTATTCGCCAGCACTTTTGGTGGCCGACTCAGGAGCGTGACACGCGCCGTTCGTGGCTGCTTGTTCGGACTGCGCGCAGACTAAGTCGGGTAACTCTCCTCCTGCCGGTCGTCTCAGACCGCTCCCCATTCCTTCTCGACCATGGTCTCACATCGCCCTAGACTTCATTACCGGTCTGCCTTTGTCTGCGGGGAAGACAGTGATTCTTACGGTTGTCGATAGGTTCTCTAAGGCGGCACATTTCATTCCCCTCGCTAAACTTCCTTCCGCTAAGGAGACGGCACAAATCATTATCGAGAATGTGTTCAGAATTCATGGTCTCCCGTTAGACGCCGTTTCAGACAGAGGCCCGCAATTCACGTCACAGTTTTGGAGGGAGTTCTGTCGTTTGATTGGTGCGTCCGTCAGTCTCTCTTCCGGGTTTCATCCCCAGTCTAACGGTCAAGCAGAGAGGGCCAATCAGACGATTGGTCGCATACTACGCAGCCTTTCTTTCAGAAACCCTGCGTCTTGGGCAGAACAGCTCCCCTGGGCAGAATACGCTCACAACTCGCTTCCTTCGTCTGCTACCGGGTTATCTCCGTTTCAGAGTAGTCTGGGTTACCAGCCTCCTCTGTTCTCATCCCAGCTTGCCGAGTCAGCGTTCCCTCCGCTCAAGCGTTTGTCCAACGTTGTGAGCGCACCTGGAGGAGGGTGAGGTCTGCACTTTGCCGTTACAGGGCACAGACTGTGAGAGCCGCCAATAAACGCAGGATTAAGAGTCCAAGGTATTGTTGCGGCCAGAGAGTGTGGCTTTCCACTCGCAACCTTCCTCTTACGACAGCTTCTCGTAAGTTGACTCCGCGGTTCATTGGTCCGTTCCGTGTCTCCCAGGTCGTCAATCCTGACGCTGTGCGACTGCTTCTTCCGCGACATCTTCGTCGCGTCCATCCTGTCTTCCATGTCTCCTGTGTCAAGCCCTTTCTTCGCACCCCCGTTCGTCTTCCCTCCCCCCTCCCGTCCTTGTCGAAGCGCACCTATTTACAAGGTACGTAAGATCATGGACATGCGTTCTCGGGGACGGGGTCACCAATACTTAGTGGATTGGGAGGGTTACGGTCCTGAGGAGAGGAGTTGGGTTCCGTCTCGGGACGTGCTGGACCGTTCACTTATTGATGATTTCCTCCGTTGCCGCCAGGATTCCTCCTCGAGTGCGCCAGGAGGCGCTCGGTGAGTGGGGGGTACTGTCATGTTTTGTCTTAGATTGTCTTGTCATTATGCTTTCCCTTCTGTTCGTTTCCCCCTGCTGGTCTTATTAGGTTCGTTCCCTTTTTCTATCCCTCTCTCTCCCCTCCCTCTCTCTCCTCTCTCTATCGTTCCGTTCCTGCTCCCAGCTGTTCCTATTCCCCTAATCATCATTTAGTCTTCCCACACCTGTTCCTTATCTTTTCCCCTGATTAGAGTCCCTATTTCTTCCCTTGTTTTCCGTTCCTGTCCTGTCGGATCCTTGTCTATTGTTCACCGTGCTGTGTCTATGTATTGCCCTGTCGTGTCGTGTTTCCCTCAGATGCTGCGTGGTGAGCAGGTGTCTGAGTCTGCTACGTTCAAGTGCCTTCCCGAGGCAACCTGCGGTTCTTGATCAAGTCTCCAGTCTGTTCTCGTCATTACGAGTAGTATTATGCCTTTTGTTTGTAAAGTAACTTTACTGGATTAAAAACTCTGTTTTCGCCAAGTCGCTTTTGGGTCCTCATTCACCTGCATAACAGTGAAGCAGAGAACGTTGCAGTCTCTGATGTCCCTCTGGGACATCAACATCCATGTTTATCAACATCTGTTTTATCAACTTCAATGCTTATCAATATCTGTTTTTTCAAAATCCATGTTTATCAATATCTGTTCTATCAACATCAATGTTTATCAATATCTGTTCTATCAACATCCATGTTTATCAATATCTGTTCTATCAAACTCCAGGTTTATCAATATCTGTTCTATCAACATCAATGTTTATCAATATCTGTTCTATCAACATCCATGTTTATCAATATCTGTTCTATCAAACTCCATGTTTATCAATATATGTTTTATCAAAATCCATGTTTATCAAAATCCATGTTTGTCAACACCCATGTTTATCAATATCTGTTTTTATCAACATGCATGTTTATCAATATCTGTTTTCATCAACATCCATGTTTATCAATATTTGTTTTATCAAAATCCATGTTTATCAATATTTGTTTTAGCAGAATCCATGTTTATCAATATCCATGTTTATCAACATCCATGTTTATCAATATCCATGTTTATCAACATCCATGTTTATCAATATCCATGTGCCAATAACACGTTCCCACTGATGTACCCTGTAACCTCTTAGTCATACTATCACCACCTCCATGCTTCATATCATCCCTCAGTCTGAGTGATAGGACCCTTACCCATCATCACAATCACACCAGACACTGGCTGTCATCATTTCACATTTCCACAAACTTCAAAGTCTTTCCTTTCAAATGGTATCAAGAATATGCATATCCCTGCTTCAGGACCTGAGCTACAGGCAGTTAGATTTGGGTATGTCATTTTATGCAAAAATGGAGAGAAAAAATGACAAATCTAACTGCCTGTAGCTCAGGTCCTGAAGCAGAGATATGCATATTCTTGATACCATTTGAAAGGAAAGACTTTGAAGTTTGTGGAAATGTGAAATTAATGTAAGAGAATATAACACATTAGATCTGGTGAAAGATCATTCAAAGAAAAAAAACGTTTTTTTTTGTACCATCATCTTTGAAATGCAACAGAAAGGCCATAATGTATATTTCCAGCCCAGGAGCGATTTAGATTTTGGCCACTAGATGGCAGCAGTGTATGTTCAAAGTTTAAGACTGATGCAATGAACCATTACATTTATGTTCAAAATTTTGTATCAAGACTGCCCAAATGTGCCTAATTGGTTTATTAAAAACTTTTCAAGTTCATAACTTTGCACTCTCCTCAAACAATAGCATGGTATTCTTTCACGGTAATAACTGCACTGTCCAATTTACAGTAGATAACTAAAATGTAAGCATTCTGCCTATATCAGATATGTCTATGTCCTGGGAAATTGTATTGTTACTTACAACCTCATGATAATCGCATTAGCCTACGTTAGCTCAACCGTCCAGTGATCGCCCACTGATCCTGTAGAGGTTTTAATACATGTATCATATAGTGTGTGTGTGGCAGGATTGTATGATGGCAAAAAAACAAACATCTGAGAGTGCGCTGACCCTGGTGCTAGAGGGGGTAAGCATCTGGAGGTTGAATGTTTGAAGGGGTAAGGGACTAGACAAAGTTTGGGAACCACTGGTCTAGAATATACTTAATATAGCTTTAGGCAACATGGTTCTAGGCCCAAATATTCTGTATCACTGCCATATTAATAGGCACACACAATAGGATGTAGACTATCACATCTGTAATTAGGCAACATGGTTCTGTTTGCCCAACATGTGTCATATGAGCAAAGTGTATAGCCTACCTTGGTAAACGGAGGGGGGAACAAGTTTAATGAGCATTTAATTGGGGTTTGTCAACAATCGCGCTTCTATGGCACCAGCTGCGAGTAATGACACGCACGCACACCTGTCAGACGGCATTCCTTTTTGATGAAAGCTGTCAGAAAGTTAATCATGCACGATGCGTTGAAATGCCTTGCGCTCTCGACAGACACCACGATACCCGCTGGCTGACTGACCCGTTTAGCTGGACGGACCGTTTCTGCGATGTGAGCGAGAATAATTATATGAGAGCGAGAGAGATAACTCCACCTGACTCTCTTCCGAGACCGTCCACCCCTGAAGCTAAGGAAGACATCCCGAGAGAGTGTAAAGGTATGTAGACTAGCCCAATCCTCTATTAGTTGATGACAACAGTAACATTACAGGTAGCCTCCTGGGCTGTTGCCACTGGAAAAAGTTATTCCGAGTTATTGCGTTGATTGTTTTGTGTAACTGCTTGGTGTAATGACGCTACATGAAATAGCCAGAATGAGAGGCAGAATCTGACACCTGGAGAAATACAGGAGCGGCGGAACAAGGCTACCCATAGCTGTCTCTCTGCCTGGTGGAATTACGCACGATGGATCAGGTAATACTTTTATCTGGTGTTATTACACTTTCAGTACTGGTCGCTTCTCATTGTCTCTCTCCCTTGCACGCACACAGCGCCGTCCCGGTATAGCGGAGACCGGGGTTGATTGTCTCACGGGTTGGTTGTCATAGTGCATAGTACTCCCACTCTACAGGGTGCTGTGTGATAATTTAAAAATGCAAATGTGTGAATTCTTTGAAAAAACTCATCCACCTGGACAATTCATGTCAGCATGACAAAACGTTGAGGTGAGGGACATTTGTGTTTCAAAGTTTTTTTTAAATGATGTGGGGGTGGTATGTATATGTGGTGTGGAGAGCGATTGGCCATTGGGAAGAATGTTGATGCCTGGCCGACTATAAACGATGTAGAACTGTAGCATTTCGAATGTAGCTATTCTACAAACATCTGAGACGTCTGGCAAATTGTCAAACAATGTCTTAAACTGCTTCTTCCCGATGCATCATGTATACATCCGTTGGGCCGAGGTATATGTGCTATCTGGGTTTGTTGCCTTTCTCTCACAAACATATATTTTCTGTCACACACTCTCAATCTACAGATGCGTGTGCAAACACGCATACACACACATTTACTCGAAACGTCATATGTTGTTCTCAAGGCATAAAATGCATAATTTTGTTGGGAATACCATTCCATCAAAGAAAGGCGATTTCTAAGACTCTTAATAAACTGGGTGGTTCGAACCCTGAATGCCGATTGGCTGACAGCCATGGTATAGCAGAGCGTATACCATGGGTAGGACAAAACATTTATTTTTACTGCTCTAATTATGTTGGTAACCAGTTTATAAACATGTTGGGTCATGCCTAAGAACAACCCTAAGCCGTTGTATATTGGAGATATACCACACCCCCTCTGGCCTTATTGCATAAGTATACTATATTGCTTAATGTCCTGTTACAAAAGGAATAAACTAGTAGCAAACAGTGACAACCAAACCCATACTGTGTGACAACCAACCCGTGATTTGGTTGGTTGTCACAAGTGGACAAGGTGTGTTCGATGGCTTGTAACTCCATGTTGAAATAAGACAGGAGGATAAAATGGGTCCCTATTTTAACCCAAGACCTTGGACTTCCTATTAATATTGAAAAGAGTCTTCTAAGATGGACTGCTGATGAGAAATACACACGTGTACAAAGCGTGATAACCAACCCCATTCACCCATAATGAAGGTCGTTACCATGAATACAGTTTTAGTCAGATGGGGAGTTGGCATGATGCCCATTCTGCTTGCCTCAAAATCTATTAGGTGGTTCTTCTCTCTCGTTTATTGCTGTGTGTGGCTTTATTGTTTAAATGTAACATTATTTAATGCAGGTAATGGCAACACTTTTTGTAATAACTTTTATTTAAAATATCTGTGTGTGTGTGGATGGAATAGTCATGATGTGGTATAGCAGCCCAACTGGTGACTGGTCTGTCAACACACACACACAAACACACACAAAAGCCCAGGGCCCCTGACCTATAGTTCTATTGCCCCCAGGCTCTCACCTAAAGGAATTAGGCTTCTATGGGTTTCTATTGGCAGTTTTGGTGCCAGGATGTCTGGAAGATGCTTTGGTGGTTGTGAACCCCACGGAAACTTAGTTTGTTTTATCTCATGTTGAATTAGACTGTGAAAAGAGAGACAGATACAGATGTAAGATCTTCATTTGAGTCAGTTTGCTACAGCAGGAAAATAATCCTGCAGCAACAGGAAATGTGAATTATTATGTTGATTATAATGAATTCCATTTTTGTGGTGATTGATACAAAATCAAGTATAAATAAATTAAAAGTGGAAATGACACACTTCAGAAGCCTTTTTAAACCTCAAATACACAACAATTTTGAAATGTCCTCCCCTCCTTTCCCTGTCTGATAGGAAGAAGACTTTCTTGACTTCAAGTCCTTGAGGGCAAAGTTCCAGGATGAGGAAATGTTGCTGCTGAAGCAGCCCGGGACCAAATCTGCTCTCCCTGAGAAACCTAAAGTCCTGCCTCCTCCTCACAGCGCTACAAACTGCCTTCCTTCCCTCAGCTCCACATCACACACACCCTCCAACTCGCACTCCCTACCGCGCAGTACTCGACCTTCCCCCCTCTCCTCCCTTCAGGGGCCGGGTGGCATCGCATCCAGAGTCATCGTCAAGGAGGAGAAGGTGAAGAGCAAAGACAAGGATGAGGGGAAGGTGAAATTACTAGGTAAAAAGAAGGCAGAGGTGAAGGCTGATAAAGAGAAGTCGGATGAAAGGATGAATGGAGGGAAAGATGTTGTAGAAGTAGCGGTGAGGTCAGATCTGCTGGACCAGAAACAGAAGAAAGAAGCAGACCTGGCCATGAAGAACACGAAGGTGTCCCTGCTGTCCCCTGGGGGGTCTAAGGGGGGTAGTGTTGAGCTGGTAGACATGTCACCACCGCCTATAAACACAACAAAGAAGAAGGGTTTTCTGGGCATCGGGAAGTCAGTGAAAATAGGGAAGAAGAGGAAAGAGGGGAGAGTTGAGCTTCTTCCTTTCCCCATACTGGACATAGCCAGCCCAGACCTGGCTGACCCTGAACCTGTCATGCTTCTAACCACCTTCGGAACCCCGGCCCCCCCTGGTGATATACCTATACGTACCGTCATGATCCCACCTTCCCCAGCAGTACACATTGTTCACTTACCCCCTGCCTCGATACCTGCCTCAGTACTAGATTCCCCCTTACCCCTGGAGCTGACTCATAACCCAGTATTTACCCTGTTACCCCCCACCCTGAAACCTGCACCAGCAGCTGAAACCATTACAGTCGTTACACCACCTAACCCCATCCCAGTGATCCCTGACCCTCCTATCATTGATCACATCCCTGAAACCCTCAGTCCTAAAACCCCAGCTGAAACCATCCCAGCCCCCACCCTGCCAGTATCAGCCCGCCCTACCCCTTCCCCTGTTACTGCCCCATTCAGCCCAATACCAGCTCCCCCAGTCACCCATATACTTCCTGCTGTTCCCTCCCCACCTACACTCTCTACCTACACCCCACCTCCACCTGTTATCGCCACTCCATCCCCACCCCCTGACCCTACCCCCTCTCCTCCTCCTCCCCGTACACCTCCAGCTGCTGAACTTGACCCTGAGTCTGTAGTAGTGGATATTGCTGTTATAGTTGAGAACTCTGCCTCTCCACTTCCCTATCACACCCCCCCTCCCCCGGCTGGTGATCCCTCAGTCGCACCCCCATCCCTCCAGCCGGAGAGGCCCGTGGGGGTCCAGGAACGGCCACTCTCGGCCCTGTTGGCTCTAGGACGAGCAGAAGAGATGAGTCCACCAAAAAAAAGAGGATCAGAGATAATCTTCAATGCCCTGGAGAAAGCTAAGAGGACGCTCACCAGGTACACAATATACCTTCAATACATACACATTAACACTATCCACCAGTCACTTTGGTTGAAAGAGTCCGATAAATGACCATATTGTTAACATCAACATAATAATAACTCCATTTCCCCCCCCAGCCCTCTTATGATCCCCATTCCCTCCAGACCTGTCATGCCCACCATAGAGGACCTAACCCCACCTCCCCACAGCCCTAGCCCCACCCCGGTGAAATCGCTACCTGAGCTCCCACCAATCGACTACGATGACCAGGCAGGGGTGGCGGCCCCTACACCCCTGATACCGGCCCTAGTCAAAGGTATTGACATTAGTAAGTGTCTCTCTCTGTACATCTCTCTCCCTGAGACCCCTGTTCTCTCTCTTCCTCTCCCTCTCTTTCCATCTTCTGTTCACCCTGCTTTTGTACTCTGAACATGAAGTACACAGGAGTGCAGCTCATCCCTTACACCCCAGGTAAGACAATGGGTGTTGTTGCAAAGCTGCAGACACTAAAAAGCAGCAAGTAAAATACCTCTCTACCTCTCAGAGCCAGAAACAACTCTGTCCTGAGAAAATGAGAGAGAGAGGAGAGGGAGAGAGAGGGGGAGTAGGGTGGAGGAGAGGAGGGTGGCGTAGAGGAGGAGAACGGGAGTGGGGGAATGTAGGCAGAGTAGAGGAGGAGGAGAGTAGGGCGGAGTAGAGGAAGAGAACGTGAGAGGGGGAATGTAGGGCGTAGTAGAGGAGGAGAATGTGAGAGGGGGAATGTAGGGCGGAGTAGAGGAGGAGAACGTGAGAGGGGGAATGTAGGGGCGGAGTAGAGGAGGAGATCGTGAGAGGGGGAATGTAGGGCGGAGTAGAGGAGGAGAACGTGAGAGGGGGAATGTAGGGCGGAGTAGAGGAGGAGAACGTGAGAGGGGGAATGTAGGGCGGAGTAGAGGAGGAGAACGTGAGAGGGGGAATGTAGGGTGGAGTAGAGGAGGAGAACGTGAGAGGGGGAATGTAGGGTGGGGTAGAGGAGGAGAGGAGGGAATGTAGGGCGGGGTAGAGGAGGAGAACGGAGAACGGGGGGAATGTAGGGCTGAGTAGAGGAGGAGAACGTGAGAGGGGGAATGTAGGGCGGAGTAGAGGAGGAGAACGTGAGAGGGGGAATGTAGGGCGGAGTAGAGAACGTGAGAGGGGGAATGTAGGGCGGAGTAGAATGTGAGAGGGGAATGTAGGGCGGAGTAGAGGAGGAGAACGTGAGAGGGGGAATGTAGGGAGGAGTAGAGGAGGAGAACGTGAGAGGGGGAATGTAGGGCGGAGTAGAATGTGAGAGGGGGAATGTAGGGGCGGAGTAGAGGAGGGGGAATGTAGGGCGGAGTAGAGGAGGAGAACGTGAGAGGGGGAATGTATGGCGGAGTAGAGGAGGAGAACGTGAGAGGGGGAATGTAGGGCGGAGTAGAGGAGGAGAACGTGAGAGGGGGAATGTAGGGTGGGGTAGAGGAGGAGAGGGGGAATGTAGGGCGGGGTAGAGGAGGAGAACGTGAGAGGGGGAATGTAGGGCGGGTAGAGGAGGAGAACGTGAGAGGGGGAATGTAGGGCGGGTAGAGGAGGAGAACGTGAGAGGGGGAATGTAGGGCGGGGTAGAGGAGGAGAACGTGAGAGGGGGAATGTAGGGGCGGGGTAGAGGAGGAGAACGTGAGAGGGGGAATGTAGGGCGGGTAGAGGAGGAGAACGTGAGAGGGGGAATGTAGGGCGGGGTAGAGGAGGAGAACGTGAGAGGGGGAATGTAGGGCGGGGTAGAGGAGGAGAACGTGAGAGGGGGAATGTAGGGCGGGGTAGAGGTGGAGAATGTGAGAGGGGGAATGTAGGGCGGGGAGGAGGAGGGGGAATGTAGGGCGGGGTAGAGGAGGAGAACGTGAGAGGGGAATGTAGGGCGGAGTAGAGGAGGAGAACGTGAGAGGGGGAATGTAGGGTGGGGTAGAGGAGGAGAGGGGGAATGTAGGGCGGGGTAGAGGAGGAGAACGTGAGAGGGGGAATGTAGGGCGGGGTAGAGGAGGAGAACGTGAGAGGGGGAATGTAGGGCGGGGTAGAGGAGGAGAACGTGAGAGGGGGAATGTAGGGCGGGTAGAGGAGGAGAACGTGAGGGGGGAATGTAGGGCGGGGTAGAGGGGGAATAGTAGAGGAGGAGAACGTGAGAGGGGGAATGTAGGGCGGGGTAGAGGAGGAGAACGTGAGAGGGGGAATGTAGGGCGGGGTAGAGGAGGAGAACGTGAGAGGGGGAATGTAGGGCGGGGGAGAGGGGGAATGTAGGGCGGGGTAGAGGAGGAGAACGTGAGAGGGGGAATGTAGGGCGGGGTAGAGGAGGAGAACGTGAGAGGGGGAATGTAGGGGGGGGGAGTAGAGGGGGAATGTAGGGCGGGGTAGAGGAGGAGAACGTGAGTGGGGGAATATAGGGCGGAGAAGAGGAGGAGAACGTGAGAGGGGGAATGTAGGCCGGAGAAGAGGAGGAGAACGTGAGAGGGGGAATGTAGGGCGGGGTAGAGGAGGAGAACGTGAGAGGGGGAATGTAGGGCGGGGTAGAGGAGGGGAACGTGAGAGGGGGAATGTAGGGCGGGTAGAGGAGGGGAACGTGAGAGGGGGAATGTAGGGCGGGGTAGAGGAGGAGAACGTGAGAGGGGGAATGTAGGGCGGGTAGAGGAGGGGAACGTGAGAGGGGGAATGTAGGGCGGAGTAGAGGAAGAGAACGGAGAGGGGGAATGTAGGGCGGAGGAGAGAACGTGAGAGGGGGGAATGTAGGGCGGAGTAGAATGTGAGAGGGGGGGGAATGTAGGGCGGGGTAGAGGAGGAGAACGTGAGAGGGGGAATGTAGGGCGGAGTAGAGGAGGAGAACGTGAGAGGGGGAATGTAGGGCGGGTAGAATGTGAGAGGGGAATGTAGGGCGGAGTAGAGGAGGGGGGAATGTAGGGCGGAGTAGAGGAGGAGAACGTGAGAGGGGGAATGTAGGGCGGAGTAGAGGAGGAGAACGTGAGAGGGGGAATGTAGGGCGGAGTAGAGGAGGAGAACGTGAGAGGGGGAATGTAGGGTGGGGTAGAGGAGGAGGAGAGGGGGAATGTAGGGCGGGGTAGAGGAGGAGAACGTGAGAGGGGGAATGTAGGGCGGAGTAGAGGAGGAGAACGTGAGAGGGGGAATGTAGGGCGGAGTAGAGGAGGAGAACGTGAGAGGGGGAATGTAGGGCGGAGTAGAGGAAGAGAGGGGGAATGTGAGAGGGGAATGTAGGGGGGAATGTAGGAGTAGAGGAACGAACGTGAGGGGGAATGTAGGACGGAGTAGAGGATGGAGAGGGGGGGGAATGTAGGGGCGGAGTAGAGGAGGAGAACGTGAGAGGGGGAATGTAGGGCGGGTAGAGGAGGAATGAACGTGGAGAGGGGGAATGTGAGGGGGGAATGTAGGGGGACTAGAGGAGGAGAACGTGAGAGGGGGAATGTAGGGCGGAGAAGAGGAGGAGAACGTGAGTGGGGGAATGTAGGGCGGAGAAGAGGAGGAGAACAGGAGAGGGGGAATGTAGGGCGGAGTAGAGGAGGAGAACAGTGAGTGGGGGAATGTAGGGTGGGGACTAGAGGAGGAGAGAGAGGGGAATGTAGGGCGGGGTAGAAGAGGAGAACGTGAGAGGGGGAATGTAGGGCGGAGAAGAGGAGGAGAACAGGAGAGGGGAATGTAGGGCGGGGTAGAAGAGGAGAACAGGAGTGGGGGAATGTAGGGCGGAGAAGAGGAGGAGAACAGGAGTGGGGGAATGTAGGGCGGAGAAGAGGAGGAGAACAGGAGTGGGGGAATGTAGGGCGGAGAAGAGGAGGAGAACAGGAGTGGGGGAATGTAGGGGCGGAGAAGAGGAGGAGAACAGGAGTGGGGGAATGTAGGGCGGAGTAGAGTAGGAGAACAGGAGTGGGGGAATGTAGGGCGGACTAGAGGAGGAGAACGTGAGAGGGGGAATGTAGGGCGGAGAAGAGGAGGAGAACAGGAGTGGGGGAATGTAGGGCGGAGAAGAGGAGGAGAACAGGAGTGGGGGAATGTAGGGCGGTGAAGAGGAGGAGAACAGGAGTGGGGGAATGTAGGGCGGACTAGAGGAGGAGAACGTGAGAGGGGGAATGTAGGGCGGAGAAGAGGAGGAGAACAGGAGTGGGGGAATGTAGGGGCGGAGAAGAGGAGGAGAACAGGAGTGGGGGAATGTAGGGCGGAGAAGAGGAGGAGAACAGGAGTGGGGGAATGTAGGGCGGAGAAGAGGAGGAGAACAGGAGTGGGGGAATGTAGGGCGGATAAGAGGAGGAGAACAGGAGTGGGGGAATGTAGGGCGGAGAAGAGGAGGAGAACAGGAGTGGGGGAATGTAGGGCGGAGTAGAGGAGGAGATCAGGAGTGGGGGAATGTAGGGCGGACTAGAGGAGGAGAACGTGAGAGGATGAATGTAGTGCGGAGTAGAGGAGGAGAACAGGAGTGGGCGGAGTAGAGGAGGAGAACAGGAGTGGGGGAATGTAGGTCGTGTCGTGGAGAATCATTTAAAAATATAACACTTACAATAACTTGTGAATTCAATATAGGCTTTTAATACAAACGTATCAGAAGCCTAGATGGTCCGCGGAACACACCCTTACCCAGAGCACTGGCTCTGTCTTTATACACACACAGTATATGAGTCCATTCCATATGTTAATGAAGTTACTTCCCTCAAGTCATCGGTCACCATTCTTTCAGTCCAGGCTTCTTCCATGTTCATGCCTAATAACGCCTGTATCCGCTCTTGATTAGATTACAATGGTGGCAGGACCCTCTCATTTCCTAAAATTAATGTATATCTATCTTACCCTAAGCACTTATGTCCTTTACCCTCTCTATCTAATCTTTATAATGATGTCCTGCTCCTTCCATAATAGATCATGTATTTAAGGGTCACCTCCTCCTCTTTGCCCTAAGCCCTGATGCACAGTAAAGCACGTATGGCTTCGGCCATTACACTTATGTCTGTTTAATCTTTGGTTTCCTGTCCGCTTTCTGTTTGTGGTCTGTATACCTATCTTGGCTCAATAGTGTCATATCTGTCTCTATATGTAACAAAAACTACAACAGTCGGAGTAGAGGAGGAAGAGAGGAGAAGAGTAGGGAGGAGTAGAGAAGGTATTTAAACTATCACTGTCACTGTGGTGTAGAGGAACAACGTGTCTGCCATGATTGGGTGCTGCTGTCATTGTCTTCAACTTTAACAACGCCTTTTAGAGAGGCCATAGGTGTTAACTGAAGTCTTTTCGCTTCACAGCGTTACACTATAACCTACACTGTAGGTTTCACTGCTTTAGCTTTCTTAGTATTGAACCTCTCTCACTCTCTTTCTCTCCCCCTCCCTCCCTCTCTCTCTTTAGGGCAGGCGTCTCCTATGTTGGAGGGGATAGCAGAGAAGGGTGCAAGGGACCTCCTACCAGACCTGTTTGTGGTGCCCCCTCCTCCCCCGAGAAAGCACCTCCCAGAGGCCTCCACCCGAGGATCCCCGCCAGAGAAACCCCCCCAACTCCCCTCCGTGGACCTGACTGCCTATGGTCCATTCTACCAACTTCTCCTCATACTGGACATGTTCTGTTTCTAAAGAGCTCCACAGCATTGTGTTCACAAACCACAGAAACAAAACACATTACACATAAACAAGCATATCTCACATTCCCAGACACACACGCTAAAATGGAAAGGATAGTGTATTGTTATCAGTGTGTGGTTGTTCTTGTTGAGTAACTATCTGTGTCTCTTCACAGCTGTGGAGATTCCTGTTCCTTCAGCTGATTCTGCTCTCGACATTCCTGAGTTTGAGGATGTAGGATCAGATGTTCTGGAATTGGAAGCCCCGGAGTTCCAGCCTGCAGACTTAGACACCTCTAATTCCACTAAGTGGAGGTACGGAGAATACGGTGACCATGAGTTGGCCCCACTAAATGCAGACAATCTAACAATCAGCTATCTCTTACTCTCTAGTCTCTAGTCCTCAAGAACATATACAGCTCTTGTTCTCCACTAGAATAGTGCTCTGTCATGTTTTGTCACTGACTGACCATTCTCCCACCCCCAACTCTCCAGAGCCCAGGCAGAAGACAGGGCCAATGAGAGCTGTGGCAATGCCTATGAGGACATGCCCTCAGCCAAGCAGAAGGTCAAGGGTCAACCCACCAAGAAAAAGAAAGGAACAGCGAAGAGTAAGACACAGGCACCTTACAGTAAGTTCTACTATCGAGTACAATATATACATATGAGATGAGTAATGTAGAGTATGTAAACATGATATAATGTGGCATTGTTTAAAGTGACTAGTGATACATTTATTACATCCAATTTTTAATTATTAAAGTGGCTAGAGATTTGGGTCAGTATGTTGGCAGCATGCCACTCAACAGTCTGATGGCCTTTAGATAGAAGCTGTTTTTCAGTCTCTTGGTCCCAGCTTTGATGCACCTGTACTGACATCGCCTTCTGGATGATAGCGGGGTGATCAAGCAATGGCTCGGGTGGATGATGTCCTTGATTATCTTTTTGGCCTTCTTGACATCGGGTGGTGTAGGTGTCCTGGAGGGCAGGTAGTTTACCCCCGGTGATGCGTTGTGCAGACCTCACTACCCTCTGGAGAGCCTTACGGTTGTGGATGGAGCAATGCCGTACCAGGCGGTGATACAGCCCGACAGGATGCTCTCGATTGTGCATCTGTAAAAGTTTGTGAGTGTTTTTGGTGACAAGCCATATTTCGTCAGCCTCCTGAGGTTGAAGAGGTGCTGTTGCGCCTTCTTCACCACGCTGTCTGTGTGGATGGACCATTTCAGTTTGTCCGTGATGTGTACGCTGAAGAACTTAAAACTTTCCACCTTCTCCACTACTGTGCCGTCGATTTGGATAGTGAGGTGCTCACTCTGCTGTTTCCTGAAGTCCACGATCATCTAGTTTGTTTTGTTGACGTTGAGTGAGAGGTTATTTTCCTTACACCACAGTTCGAGGGCCCTCACCTCCTCCCTGTAGGCCGTCTCGTCATTGTTGGTAATCAAGCTTATCACTGTGGTGTCGTCTACGAACTTGATGATTGAGTTGGAGGCGTGCATGGCCACTCAGTCATGGATGAACAGGGAGTACAGGGGAGGGCTGAGAACGCACCCTTGTGGGGCCCCAGTGTTGAGGATCAGCGGAGTGGAGATGTTGTTTCCTACCCTCACCACCTGGGGGCGGCCCATCAGAAAGTCCAGGACCCAGTTGCACAGGGTGGTGTCGAGACCCATTAGGGCGGTAAGCAAATTGGAGTGTGTCTAGGGTGTCAGGTAGGGTGGAGGTGATATGATCCTTGACTTGACTCTCAAAGCACTTCATGATGGCGGAAGTGAGTGCTACGGGGCGAAAGTCGTTTAGCTCCGTTACCTTAGCTTTCTTGGGAACAGGAACAATGGTGGCCCTCTTGAAGCATGTGGGAACAGCAGACTGGGATAGGGATTGATTGAATATGTCCGTAAACACACCAGCCAGCTGGTCTGCGCATGCTCTGAGGACATGGCTAGGGATGCAGTCTGGGCCGGCAGCCTTGCGAGGGTTAACACGTATAAACATTTTACTCACGTTGGCTGCGGTGAAGGAGAGCCCACAGGTTTTGGTAGCGGGCTGTGTCAGTGGCACTGTATTGTCCTCAAAGCGAGCAAAGAAGTTGTTTAGTTTGTCTGGGAGAAAGACTGATGTCCACGGCGGAGCTGGTTTTCTTTTTGTAATCCGTGATTGTCTTTAGACTCTGCCACATACCGTTGAATTGCGACTCTACTTTGTCTCTATACTGACGCTTAGCTTGTTTGATTGCCTTTCGGAGGGAATAGCTACACTGTTTGAATTCGGTCATGTTTCTGGTCACCTTGCCATGATTAAAAGCAGTGGTTCGCGCTTTCAGTTTTGCACAATTGCTGCCATCAATCCACGGTTTCTGGTTGGGGAAGGTTTTAATAATCACAGTGGACACAACATCACCGATGGACTTGCTAATAAACTCGCCCACCGAATCAGCGTATACATCAATGTTGTTGTCTGAGGCTATCCGGAACATATCCCAGTCCATGTGATCGACGCAATCTTGAAGCGTGGAATCAGATTGGTCGGATCAGTGTTGAACAGACCTGAGAACGGGTGTTTTTAGTTTCTGTCTATAGGTTGGGAGCAATAAAATGGCATTGTGGTCAGATTTGCCGAAAGGAGGGTGAGGGAGGGCTTTGTATGTGTCGCGGAAGTTAGAGTAACAATGATCCAGAATGCTGCCAGCCCGGGTCGCACATTCGATATGCTGATAAAATGTAGGGAGCCTTGTTTTCAGATTTGCCTTGTTAAAATCCGCAACTACAATAAATGCACCCTCAGGATATGTGGTTTCCAGTTTACATAAGAGTCCAATGAAGTTCTTTCAGGGCCGTTGAGGTGTCTGCTTGGGGGGGATATATACATGGCTGTGATTATAATCGAAGAGAATTCTCTTGGTAGATAATGCAGTCGGTATTTGATTGTAAGGAATTCTAAGTCAGGTGAACAAAAGGACTTGAGTTCCTGTATGTTGTTATGATCACACCACTACTCGTTAATCATAAGGCATACACCCCCGCCCTTCTTCTTACCAGAGAGATGTTTGTTTCTGTCGGCACGATGCGTGAAGAAACTGGGTGGCTGTAATCGACTCTGATAACGTATCCCGAGTGAGCCATGTTTCCATGAAACAGAGAATGTTACAATCTCTGATGTCTCTCTGGAAGGCAACCCTTGCTCGAATTTCGTCTACCTTGTTGTCAAGAGACTGCGCAATGGAGAGTAGTATACTCAGGGACAGTGAGCGATGTGCCCGTCTACGGTGCCTGACCAGAAAACCGCTCCGTCTGCCCCTTGTGCGGCATCGTTGTTTTGGGTCGCCTACTGGGATCTCATCCATTGTCCTGGGTTGTGGTCCAAATAGAGGATCTGCTTTGGGAAAGTCATATTCCTGATCGTAATGTTGGTAAGTTGATGAGGTAACCATGTAAGAAATAATACATACAAAAATGAAATACTGCATAGTGTCCTAAGAACGCGAAGCGACCATCTCTGTCAGTGCCATGTTGCATCAGAAAGAACATTAGATGCTGTTCACCATATGACACTTTCCAGCTGTGGGTATGAGAGATGAGGTCAGATGTGTGTGTGTGTGTGTGTGTACTGTGTGTAATGTAATGTAGTCCAGGCAGTGAGGCTAATGTGTTTTTATGTCTGAGCGGAGACATCTTACTCCTTTAATCTTTTCTCCTATCACCCTTAAGACTGACATTGCTTTCTCACTCATGATTGGATCTTATCTAGCCATAACCGCAGCCAATAAAACAAATGAACAGAAATGATGGGCTCAGATGTCATCATGTTTTCTTAACTATTTCTCTTCCTTTCATCTTTCACAGACCCATATGCTGAGACTCAGCTTCTGGTAAGGAATATTCTGGGTGTTTTGATTAGTTGATAGCTCAGTATTTGACCCAGGACTGTAATTACACACAGTAAGCCTGATCTATCGTTCAGGTACTTCTCTGCATCTATCCTGTGTAAATCTAATGACCCAGTAAAGATCTGGACAGACATGTCCTTCATCTTCCAATTGTTTACAGACAGAAGAAACACCCACGACTGACTTGTTCTTGAAGAAGACTGCCTCGGAAACCCCAGATGAGAAACAAATGAAGAAGGAAAAACAACGTTTTGAGAAGGAGAGGAAAGAGCAGAAAGAAAGAGAGAGGAAAGAGCAGAAAGAGAAGAGAGAAAATGAGATGAAGAAATTTAAGCTAAGTAACCCTAAGAGGAGAGGAGGGTGAAATAGTATTCTCGGCAGTAGAAACAAGTGTGATTTCAATCCTCAGGATGTCAGATTATCTGAACAACATGTTAACATGGTAAAATCACAGAGATTTAAGAAATTTAAGGTTAAGTTTTGAACTCCCAATAAGAATGATTTTGGATCTCAGATCTGAACACTAGCGATGGGACTTATCAAAGAAATATCAAAGTGTTGCTAGTATACACACTACATACACTACACTAATACGCTCTGTTATACACAGATTAATACACAAGGTAATATCAACAGTAGCAGCCCCACTAGCAGTTTATGGATTAACAGACTTACATTACATTAATCTCAGTAAATGTATGGGCTGCTGATTATCCTGTGTGTGTGTGTGTAACAACATGTTAACATGGCTAAGTAACTTCTAAAGGACAGAATGACCTGGCTTTATTTTGGACCACTAACTGCCCGATTGGCCAGGGACAGCACTAATACAGGGTTAACTCCCTAATCCCTGACCTTGAGCAGATGTGCATAAAATCTGTCAAATGAATGGCTCAAAATCTGGAGTAAATATAGACTATAAATGAATGATTTTTTATTTATTTTGTATTTTATTTAACTAAGCAAATCCGTTAAGAACACACTGTTATTTACAGTGACGGCCTACCCCGGCCAATCCCTAACCCGGGTTATAACAGGTGCACAGTAGGAAATTCAAACTTGGTGTATTTGACTTTCAAAAAGGTTTCTAAAGCTTGTAATTTCCCATTTGAAATGTCAGACTTGATTTGTCCTAATGAAAAATGTATCAAACCCTACAAAAATGTCCACAAATAATAATTCACATTTCATGTTGCTACAGGATTATTATCCTGCTGTAGAAAACTGGCTTATCCTACATCTGTAGATTAATACACAAGGTAATATTTTTCAATTTTTACAGTAGAATAATAGTGAAGACCAAAACCACTAGCAGTTTAACCAAAAAAGTGGATTAACAGACTTTGCCTTGATGACATTACATTAATTCTCTTAACCAGCTTCTGAGGTAGTCACCTGGAATGCATATCAATATGGGTGCCTTGTTAAAAGTTGATTTGTGGAATTTATTTACCTTTGTCAGATGTGTTGTGACAAGGTAGTGTAGATAACAGGTCAAAGACCAAGTCCATATTATGAAGAACAGATCAAATAAGCAACAAGAAATTACAGTCCATCATTACTTTAAGACATGAAGGTCAGTGATCTGGAAAATTTCAGAACTGTCTTCAAGGACTCAAAAACCATAAGCCCTAATGAAACTGGCTGTGAAGAACAGGAAAGGACATTAGTCAGCATAAGTTCATAGAGTTACGGACCACTAAAAGCTGAGTTCAAGTAACATCTCAACATCAACTGTTCAGAGACTGTGTGAAAGGCCTTCATGGTCAATTGCTGCAAAGAAACCATTAATAAAGGACAAATGGCCAATAAGAAGAGACTTGCTTGGGCCAAGAAACATGGACATTAATGTGATTTATTTAGAAGGCACACTCCAGCATGGCTAATCCCTGACCCATTTGGTTTGTGCTGACCATGTTTTTCAACAGGAATACAGATGGCTGTGTAAGGGCATAAAATCTGTCAAATGAATGGCTCAAAATCTGGAGTAGTTGTTTGAATATAGGTTTACAAAGAATGGCAAGAGTGTGCAAAGCTGCCATCAAGGCAAAGGGTGGCTATTTTGAAGAATCTAAAATATGTTTTGATTTGTTTAAACTATTTTGGTTACTACATTTTTCCATATGTTATTTCATAGTCTTGATGTCTTCACTATTATTCTACAATGTAGAAAATAGTAAAAATTAAGAAAACCCCTTGAATGACTAAGTGTGTCCATTCTTTGACTGGTACTGTATGTGTGTATGTAGATGGATACATCTCAGTGAGCGACGTTGAGCTGGACATTAAGGAGATGTTGGAAATGGGGAAGAGGGCTTCTTGGGCCATCAGCTGTAAAAACATTACCACTATGGTAGAACAGGGAGGAGGCGAGATGGACAGCAGGACATCCAATCACTACCCACTTCAGGAAGATACAGGCAGCTGTAAGTACTTCACTGATTACAGTCAATAATTTAGTGCACATTGTCACAAAGTGGCTCGAAGTTCATAACAAAAGGGAGACAACGTGGAGACGAGGAATAACAAAATATATGTATTAAATAAAGTAAACTAAATACAATTAACAATGGTGTGTGTAATCAGTAGTGTAAGTGAGTGTTTGCATGCATAAATGTGATAATGCGGGGTGTTGAAAGGTGCCAAAGCAAACAAACAAAAGGCCACAAAAATAGCACAACAAAATCTATAAAGGTGTCTGCATGGAGAGAGTCTCTTCCATGAATGGGGAAGTGGTGTATTTATCCTGGGACAGGCCCAAGTATGTCCCATGTCACTGACGACCCTCCCGGCTCCGCCCACTGGCATCCTAATAATGAAAACGAGAGCGAAGAGAGAATACAGCAGACAGAGTGGGAGGGTCATCACAACATGCACACATGCCATATTGTGGATCCAAATAAACTCTGTGTTCTCCCCCCAGTCACAGACGACAGTGAGGAGTGGGCACATGATGATGATGAACCTCTCTCCTCCCTCATCGAGGAAGACTCCACAGAGAGGTCAGTCCATAACACAGAAATTCCAATATTGACTATTTTAACAGTGACATTTAGAAGTAGGGACTGTTAGAGTATATGTCCTTTAATTGGAAAAACTTTTAACGAATGGAGATTATGGAATATGTATAGACAAGGTTTATACATGAGGTTGAGGGTGCTATGTCTGATTATAGCTGCATCCAAAATCCATGCAGGTTTAACCTATGAATGTTCTACATTCTCTTCTACAGAGACCACATCCAAACAATGTCCATGCCAGAGATGGGTGAGTGAAACACCACAGTCAAACCACACAATGATCTATCTAACTGTCAATGAGCCGTGACTGGCCTAACTGTCACGTGTGCTCCTCCCGGCCTCTAGGTCACCAGGCTGCTCGTTATGGCGCACACCTGTCACCAGCGTTACGATAATAACACTCACCTGGACTCCATCACCTTCTTGATTACCTGCCCTTTATATGTCCCTCCTTTTGGTTTCTTCCTCAGTCGTCATTGTTCCTGTTTCATGTTGGTGTTCTGTTCGTGTTTCTTGTTTTGTTAATCTATTTATGAACCGGCTTCCCTCCCTGAACTTGCTTCCTGACTCTCAGCGTTACAGAATGACAACTCAACAAAGGGAAGCATCAGGGAGTGTTTTTTTGTGTTTGTTTTGGTGTTGGAGGTGATGTTGAGTCAGGGTGTCCAAACCGGAGCTACCTGGGAGGCCGCCGGTTCCTCTGCCTCAGCTGGCCCGACGGGTTTCCATACCTCAGTGGGTTTGATAGGCTCCCTTGCCTCGACCGAGGCAACCGGGGAGGTCTCAGCCGGCTCTCACGCCTCAGCCGGTTCGTCAGGTTTCTTCGCCTCAGTGGAGGCGACCGGTCCGCTCTGGGTCCCCGGGATCGTCCCTTTGGTTGGCATCCTGCGGCTGGAGCCAGACACGCCGGCGAGGGGATACTGTCATGTATGCACTCTCTCCGGCGCTCTAGGTCGTCATGCTCCCGCACCTCAGCCGGCTCGACAGGTTCCCGCGCCTTAGCAGAGGTGACCAGTCCACTCCTGATCCCCGGGATCATCTTGGTCGGCGTCTGCCCTTCATATGTCACTCCCTTTGGCTTATTCCCCAGTCATTGTTGCTGTTTCATGTCTGCGCTATTCGTGTTTTGTTCATTTATTAAATGTATTCACTCCCTGAACTTGCTTCCTGACTATCAGCGAACAGCTTTACACTAACCTTCCTTCAATTCCTGTTTTTCTTACATTTTTTTTGTTCCTTATGAAAGCAAAAGATTTTAGTTACAACTATTGCTTGTTGGCTATTACTGTGTGCTTGTTCTTCCTCCAGGAAGCAGAGAGCCTAGCATCCACAACCAACACATACTCAGTGATGCCAGCATAGATGGCATTGACATGCAGTGAGTCACACACAGATAATGATTTTAATACTATTAACAATATTCTGTCCAATAGCCACCATTCTGATGTCTGTCTATTCTGCAGGGCGAGACATGAAGCACTTCAGAAGCTGGTCACTTTCTTCCACAAACCAGTTGTAGAGGATCCCATCATGAGGTACACACATGTGCGCGCACACACAGTGGTAAAGGTGAATGAGTGTTTCTCTAGGGCTGTTACGATGACTGTATTACCACCGCCACACAATCAGTCATGATGGCAGTCAAATTCCACGTGACCATTTTAGTCATGGTAATTGGGCTTCTCCAAGCTCTGCTGCTGCTGGTCATTAGTAGCCTACCAAACATGCTAACTGTCTGGTACTCTGCACTCTATTGTCCCTCTAATCACTTTAACATCAATGCAGATGTATCTGAAAATCTAATCAAACTCTTCTCACTCTCATGCAATTGCATTGACTATAGAAATGTTGCGCAACTTGTCTATAGTCAATGCAATTGCATGAGAGTGAGAACAGAGTTGATGGCCTCTGTTAAAAATTAATAGGATCCCATCAGCTTTCTATAGGCTAGGCCTACTATTTATTTCTTAACTTTCCTAATATTATACACGTTGGTTCTCTTTACAAAAGGAGTATAGCCTACCTGGCTGGCATGAAAATAAACCACTGGAAACATGTCCTACATTTTCTATTTAAGTGCATATAATACTTTTTTTTTGCTGCCCCTGTTTTGAGACAGGTGCCTGATAATGTTCATTCTAAATCAAAACTAATTTCACACGTATATGACAAGATAAAATAAAGAATAGTGTGATGGGTGACAATATATTATACATTACCACTTGTGAATGATGCCCAGCTTAAGGTGAACAGCGCATTCTCTTTTTTTGACTTTTTCAAATCAGTCTCACACCTCATGTAGCCTAGCCCATAGGCCTATATGTTTTGATAAGGTTTCTATCACAACTGAAGTGGCCAAGTAACTTCTTTAAAATGAAGCACATTAATCCACTTTACAACGGGTGAGGAGCCTAAGATGCATACGCAGTGAGTTAAGTTTAGGGAAGATAATGTTCACCATGATGCACCTTTATGCATGTATTGGTTATATTATAATCACATTTGTCATCAATTATGAGTATGCTCACTTGAGTATCTGCTAATGGAACATTCACGCTTATACAGTAGCCTACTGCCATGTGCGCACTGCTGCGCTTATGTGAAGAAATAGTCAAATAGTTTATCAAAATTTGAAGCTAAACATTCTCACCTGTTGCATCAGGCTCATTGCTTAAATGTTTTGATGCTAGTGGTTGTATTAATTTGGGCTCTATCATATTCCACAACTGTCCCAGGCGATGTTTGGAATATTTATTTCTCACACAGAATAAATTGGTCAACTTTTGTACTATGGGGGATTGTAGATTGACATAGGCTAGTGCTTTTGCTGTTCGTTAGGCCCACTTATTGTGTTGGCTGACAAAGTAAATGTGGACAGTTCTTCAAATATCTTCAATATGCACCTCGGAATTGAATAAGGATGCGAGCAGTTGAGTCCCTGATGTGTCAGTCTTCACTTGTAGCCTATGAGAGACCCAATCACATAACTGAGAGCCATGTGAGTGAGCGGTGCTTCAGCATGCAGCCGGGAGAAGGGAATTATAATGATTATATTCAAGGGCACAACGGCCGCAAAAGGCATGGATGTTTTTTTAGGGGGAGGCATTACGGCCACAGAAAGGGGATGCAGCTGATAAATTGTGTATAGCCTGCGCAACAAACAAAGCAGAGCTCATGCCTTTCATGCAACTTTTTCCAAGTCATTAGTCTCATCATGCAGCCGTAGAATGTATTAAAAATCAAAACATATAGCCCAACATTTCTTTCACAACTGAAGTTACATAACTCAATGAAGCATATAGAAGGACCTGTTTCTAACTGCTCAACACAGAATACTTTCATGTGTGCACTCCCTCATTCAGCTATGTTCAACTGTATTATTCATACTATAAAATAATGCCATGGAATTCTAAGCGAATATTGTCTGCTACATTAACTAATGAAGCCCACAGCCATATGGAATAGCCAGATCAGGGCCTAACACATTCCACATATTATGTATTGTCATTGGGCTGGTTACCTAGACACAAATGATCCATTGTGTATGCCTTTCTTTAATAAAGATGTAGGATCTTAATTTGATCACCCTGTTGCAGGAGAACTCCTGTAATGCAAAAAAGTCTTCTCAAGTTTAACTTCCACATTGACATTATTTGACTTGATTTTAAAATTCAACCCCTACAAAAATCTCCATGAATTATAATTCACATTTTCTTTTTC
Source organism: Oncorhynchus gorbuscha (assembly GCF_021184085.1). Lineage (NCBI taxonomy): Eukaryota > Metazoa > Chordata > Actinopteri > Salmoniformes > Salmonidae > Oncorhynchus > Oncorhynchus gorbuscha. Next base: position 28,328,214 of record NC_060187.1, on the reverse strand, counting down.
TGCAGGATTATTTTAAAATACTACATTTAATAGTCCTGAGGGGTTAGTCGGCTAACTTTCCTAAATATTCTGAAATAACCTTTTACTGTTTTAGAAAGATGAGCTTGAAGTTGGCATGGTCTAATTGACTCAATAAGAAAGCTGGGTCCAGGAAACCAGCTCATAATCGTTGAAAGAATGTTGTTGGAATTCACGAGTTCAATGAAAGGAATGAACTTTCTACCTTTTGAATCTCACTCAGATGACAGTGGGAAAATACATTTAAAACATCGTTTCAATTCCAGGCCCTATGGACATAAGAGGACAAGAGACAGTGTACCTGTAAATTGGATAGAATGCCACTGTGTAATTTATCAGACAGATTTTCTTGTCTTGGGTTGTGAATGTTATTGATCTGTCACAGGCATCTGTGTGTTTCTCTGTAGGTGTAAAGAGGAAGCAGATATGGTGGTTCTTCTTCCTCCTGACCTGTATGCAGACATCATCAGTGACACTTAGTAGACTACAAACTACCTACAGGTGAGAAAGTTGCTTTACTTTACAGCTCCAATAGTCACCACTGAGCAGAACCGTTGATCAGTCAATAAGGCATTGATGACGTCTGGGTCTGTTCTCTCTTCTATGAGCAGCTGGTGAACACGGGAAGAACGGCAAGCTGGTACGTCTGTCATCGCCATGGCAATCACTCAGATGACGGAGGCTTGTAGAATCTGTCTGGACAACCTGCAATCGGATGGACTATTTCTGTTATTGTTTAGGCTGGGATTCAATCTGAGCACTCTAGTCGACAATGCAGCCTTAAGGTAATTGTGTTCAGAGATGGCATTAAAGATAAATGCTGCAGTTGTCGGCAATTACCTTTCAATTTGAAATGACTTAAATGTTAAGGACGCTATAGCGCGGTTTTGGATTGAATCTCTTGTATTGATGTCCGTCCAGGGTTATGGAGGGCATTATACGACACCATACCATTGGTTGAGGTTCCACTGTATCTTTACAAGTGTCTACGTTGGAAATTGCTACAACAATTCACTGTATCCAGCTACTTCTGTGTCTCATGACACTCTATTCCCTGTGTAATAAACTAAGTGACAGAGGTTTAGCCACATAGGGCTCAGTCAAATGTAGTGCACTACACAGGGAATAGTATGCCTGCCATATGAGACTTGTCTTTTTTTATATTCCCAGTGAATTTCCCATAAGTATTAAAGAGATGTAACATTTAGCCTCCAGCTCTGCTAGTTGTGATCTGGTGATTCATAAACTCAAAGCAGTGGTCTACTGTATAGGTCAGTTTATTGTGTTTGACAAATTCTCAGTAAAGTGCAAATCAGAACACCATGCAGTGCATGTAACACAGACTGAGGGAGAGGTACATGTGACAGTGACAACACACCTTAACCCTTACAATGGTAGAGTGGATGTGTGTAAATATCTTCCCCTTGTATGAGCAGAGAACAGGGGTGTTGCTGTGGGTAATTGCATGAGTCTTGCAGCATGGAGCAGAGTTTCTCCCTGGCCCTGTAGTGGTTACAGTCTTTATTTAACTAGGCAAGTCGGTTAAGAACAAATTCTTATTTTAAAATGACAGCCTACCCCGAATGACGCTGGGCCAATTGTGCACCGCCCTATGGGACTCCCGATCACGGCCAGTTGTGGGATACAGCCCGGGATCAAACCAGGCTCTGTAGTAACATCACTCTATAGCAGTGTTTCCCCTATTGGATGCGCGTTTAGTTTTGCCTTCGCACTACACAGCTGATTCAGATGTTTAGCGCTAGGGCAAAACTAAATGTGCTCCCTTTTGGGTCCCCAGGACAGAGTTTGGGAAACACTGCTCTATCTAATATAGATAGGTCTGGGTTCCGTATTGAATGTATAGTCTCATACAGAGAGAACAGGCTGCACTCACTGCTACCTAGGATAGAAGAGAGGTTTAGTATCTTTTCTCTGTGGCTCAAAACACACTAACAGATCACCTTCATGGTACCAGAACACAACACAAACTAGCATGAATCAGATCAGCCAGAGCACAGTCCTCACTGGCTCAAACAGGACAGACAGGAGTTGAAGACTGTAAACCACCAGGCAAATAGTAAAGGGACATTTGTTCCATTTTATAAACTGGGTGGTTCGAGCCCTGAATACTGATTGGCTGATATATCAGACCGTATATCACGGGTATGATAACATGTATTTTTACTAGCAAAAAGGCGCCTCGGTGTTTGTGGTATATGGCCAATATACCACAGCTAAGGGCTGTATCCAGGCACTCCGCTCTGCAGAACAGTCCTTTGGCCATATACCACATCTCATGTGTATTGCTTAAATAAAGACCAGATAGCTATATATATGCAATAATTTCATACAACTTCTAATCAGTCAGTGGTCTCGCATATCTATTATCTCTCTTGCTCTACCTATAGTTATATTAGTCAGATCTCACTCAAATCTCTTTATTTATCCATTATCTTACCAGGTAAGTTGACTTAGAACACGTTCTCATTTGCAGCAACAACCTGGGGAATAGTTACAGGGGAGAGGGGGATGAATGAGCCAATTGTAAGCTGGGGATGATTAGGTGACCGTGATGGTTTAAGGGCCAGATTAGGAATTTAACCAGGACACCGGGGTTAACACCCCTACTCTTACGATAAGTGCCATGGGATCTTTAATGACCTCAGAGTCAGGACACCCATTTAACGTCCCATCCGAACATTGGCACCCTACACAGGGTAGTGTGCCCAATTGGGATATTTATTTTTTTAGACCAGAGGAAAGAGTGCCTACTACTGGCCCTACAACACCACTTCCAGCAGCATCTGGTCTCCCATCCAGGGACTGACCAGGATCAACACTGCTTAGCTTCAGAAGCAAGCCAGCAGTGGTATGCAGGGTAGTATGCTGCTGACTGATTATTGACAAACTACAGTATGTCTTCTCCTCCTGACCAATGGCAAGCTCCGGTCTGTCACTCCTTTACACACACACGTATGGTTTCCATTCTGTTTCTACAAACAAAACATTGCCACCAAGCTAGAAGCAACATTTGTGTTTTTAAGGCACCTAGAGAAAGGTTCCGTGCCGTAGAGTCCTCGGAGGCTCGCTACAGACACACTTCCCTCCCTCCGTCCGATAGCCACGTTAGCATCAATGCCAACTAATCCACCGAACAATATTGCCAGTCAGCTAGCCTCCTCTCTACGACCTCATCACCTAAAATCTCTTCAAACATCAGCAGTGCTTCAATAATCAGTAACCACACACAGCCTTTAAAACAATCTCTAAAAATAAATAACATTCATCTACTCAAAATGATAGAAATATATGATATGGGTAACAATCTGTGTCATTATAAAAACCATTTAAAATAAAACTTTTAATGTGTAACCTAACATAGTAGGCATAAGAAAAACGTCTTAGCGGAGTTCACACAACCGGTTTTCAGCGGAAAAGAAAGCTAAGTTGAATTAACTGTATCTCTGAAAACCGGATGCATAAAATTGTTTGCAATTCTGTTATGGTGATGGCTATTCCACAGCTGATTGGAGGTTCAGAGTAATGTGGGAGGAGCTGCCCATCTTTATACAGTCTATGGGATAAAGTAGATTTGACCTAATGTGACCCTGCCCCAGCAAGTTTGATCTCTAACCCCTAACCTTTCCCATGCCCAGCCTAAACCTATAAACTTAGGGAGGTAACAACACACAACTGACCCTAGATATGTGGTTAGGCGGACAGTGCTCTACTAAACTTAGGCCAGGATCACACCGATATCAAACTGTCTAACTACAAGGCTCAGGGCAGGGTTCTGTTTTAGAGGTTATGCAAGTAGGACCTGGAGTTTTCCTGACTTCACGTTATCCAGCGGAGTTAACCTTCTCTAGCGGGCCAGTGTGGTGATGAGACTGGCACACATCTCAAAGAAGTCCATGGTGTGGCTGCCCTGGCGCGGGGTGGATGTGATGAGGGCAGCGCTGGAGCACAGCGACACAGGCAGGGACGAGCTGAGCTGGGGGAGATCCACAGCAGGTAAGGCTGAGTCCACACTGAGTCTGGGTCTATGGAGCCCTGC
>NC_060187.1:28276639-28319139 GCF_021184085.1 Oncorhynchus gorbuscha | reverse complement strand
CTTGCCTTAGGGCTGTCTATCAGCAGGGGGGGCATCCTCTCTGGGTGTGGTTTGACCCTGGGAGGCAGGGGCATGCCATCCTCCATGAAGGAGCCCTGGGGAGGGCTGGAGGCCAGGTAGAACTCACTGGCCTGAGTCATGATACGACGGTTATCTATAATCAGATGGTATGCTACCGCCAGCTGGTCCTGGAGAGAGAGACAGAGAGAATGAGAGAGAGGAGGGAAAGAGAGGAAGAGAGGCAAGAAAAGGGAGGGAGAGGGGTGGGAGGGAGAGGGGTGGGAGGGAGAGGGGTGGGAGGGAGGGGGAGAGAGAGGGGGAGAGAGAGGGGGAGAGAGAGGGGGAGTGTGTTTGTCTGTGTACTGTATGACTAAGCATGTGTGTGTGCACATGTCCAGTATGTACCTGGGGGTCTCCGCTGTACAGGCTGGACATCACCTCAGACTCAGTGCTCTCAAACTTGTCGCACACCTCCCTGACGGCCTCCTCGTCCAGAACCGTGGAGTCATAAGACAGGTCCTCAGGAAACAGGTAGCCTGGCAGGTCCTGCTTAAACCACTCATGTTCCCTACACACACACACACAAAATAACAGTTACTGTCCATGATTCTTCTATTCTTTCACTCTGGACCAACCTTGAACCACCACAAACCAGCATGTGGCTAGGTTTGCCAGTTTTATCCCATTAAAAACCTCAGCATCATCAGTAGGGAAGGTTAGAGGTCAGGTGTTACCTAATGTCTTTAATGGTGGCTCTCTTCAATGGGTCGACCTGCAGCATGAGCAGCAGCAGGGAGGCGACGGGGCGAGTGAGGTATTCTGGCATATAGAACACGCCCCCTCTGATCTTCTTAAACAGCGTGGGAACATGTTCATCATCAAAGGGTAGAGTCCCACACAGCAACGCATACAGGATCACACCACAGCTCCATATATCCACTTCAGGGCCAGCATATAACCTGTTACCAAAGCAACACATACAGGATCACACCACAGCTCCATATATCCACTTCAGGGCCAGCATATAACCTGTTACCAAAGCAACACATACAGGATCACACCACAGCTCCATATACCCACTTCAGGGCCAGCATATAACCTGTTACCAAAGCAACGCATACAGGATCACACCACAGCTCCATATATCCACTTCAGGGCCAGCATATAACCTGTTACCAAAGCAACGCATACAGGATCACACCACAGCTCCATATATCCACTTCAGGGCCAGCATATAACCTGTTACCAAAGCAACGCATACAGGATCACACCACAGCTCCATATATCCACTTCAGGGCCAGCATATAACCTGTTACCAAAGCAACACATACAGGATCACACCACAGCTCCATATATCCACTTCAGGGCCAGCATATAACCTGTTACCAAAGCAACACATACAGGATCACACCACAGCTCCATATATCCACTTCAGGGCCAGCATATAACCTGTTACCAAAGCAACACATACAGGATCACACCACAGCTCCATATATCCACTTCAGGGCCAGCATATAACCTGTTACCAAAGCAACGCATACAGGATCACACCACAGCTCCATATATCCACTTCAGGGCCAGCATATAACCTGTTACCAAAGCAACACATACAGGATCACACCACAGCTCCATATACCCACTTCAGGGCCAGCATATAACCTGTTACCAAAGCAACGCATACAGGATCACACCACAGCTCCATATATCCACTTCAGGGCCAGCATATAACCTGTTACCAAAGCAACACATACAGGATCACACCACAGCTCCATATATCCACTTCAGGGCCAGCATATAACCTGTTACCAAAGCAACGCATACAGGATCACACCACAGCTCCATATATCCACTTCAGGGCCAGCATATAACCTGTTACCAAAGCAACGCATACAGGATCACACCACAGCTCCATATATCCACTTCAGGGCCAGCATATAACCTGTTACCAAAGCAACACATACAGGATCACACCACAGCTCCATATACCCACTTCAGGGCCAGCATATAACCTGTTACCAAAGCAACGCATACAGGATCACACCACAGCTCCATATATCCACTTCAGGGCCAGCATATAACCTGTTACCAAAGCAACACATACAGGATCACACCACAGCTCCATATATCCACTTCAGGGCCAGCATATAACCTGTTACCAAAGCAACGCATACAGGATCACACCACAGCTCCATATATCCACTTCAGGGCCAGCATATAACCTGTTACCAAAGCAACACATACAGGATCACACCACAGCTCCATATATCCACTTCAGGGCCAGCATATAACCTGTTACCAAAGCAACGCATACAGGATCACACCACAACATCCTACAGCAACCATACTCAATTGGCAGACCGCGGGGTCCAGATCCGAACCCGGAATTGTTATTTGCCTGTGCTACAGACGGCATATCGGTCTGGTAATACTGGACTAGTAAAGGCCCAGTGCACTACTTTTGTGATAAAAATAAAAAAAATTGTAAAAAAAAAAAGAAATCCTATATATATATATATTTTTTTTTATTCACATTGTTCAGGGGTGTGCTCAGCACCACTACTTCCCGTGGCTATGGCGCCATTTCTTGGTTACAAAAATTCTAATAGTTCGCCTAATTTCAATATGTGACAAAACACCATCCAAACTCATCATCAAGCTGGAGGCCCTGGGCCTCAACCCCGCCCTGTGCAATTGGATCCTTGACTTTCTGATGGGCCGCCCCGATGTGGTGAAGGTAGGAAACAACATCTCCACCTCGCTGACCCTCAACACTGGGGCCCCACACAGGTGCGTGCTCAGTCCCCTCCTGTACTCCCTGTTCACCCACAACTGCGTGGCCATGTACAACTCCAACTCAATCATCAAGTTTGCAGACGACAACAGTAGTGGGCTTGATTACCAACAATGAAGAGACAGCCTACAGGGAGGAGGTGAGGGGCCCTCGGAGTGTGGTGCTGGGAAAACAACCTCTCACTCAACGTCAACAAAACAAAGGAGATGATCATGGACTTCAGGAAACAGCAGAGGGAGCACCCCCCTATCCACATCGACGGGACAGTAGTGGAGAAAGTTCCACCCACAGGATGCTGAAGAAACTCGGCTTGTCATCGAAAACCCTGACTAACTTTTACGGATCCACAATCGAGAGCATCCTGTCAGTCTGTATCACCGCCTGGTATTGCAACTGCACTGTCCTCAACTGCCAGGCTTTCCAGAGGGTGGTGCGGTCTGCACAACGCATCACCGGGGGCAAACTACCTGCCCTCCAGGACACCTACAGCACAGGAAGGCAAAAAAGATCATCAAGGACAACAACCACCTGAGCTACTGCCTGTTCACCCCGGGAACATCCAGAAGGCGAGGTCAGTACAGGTGCATCAAAGCTGGGACCGAGAGACTGAAGAACAGCTTCTATCTCAAGGCCATCAGACTGCTAAACAGCAATCACTAACTCAGAGGCTGCTGCCTACATGGAGACCCAATTACTGGCCACTTTAACAAATGGATCACTAGTCACTTTAAACAATGGCACTTTAAATAAAGCCACTTTAATAATGTTTACATATCTTACATTACTCATCTCATATGTATATACTGTATTTTATACCATCTACTGCACCTTGCCTATGCTGTTTGGCCATCGCTCATCCATATATTTATATGTACATATTCTCATTCAACCCTTCTAGATGTGTGTATTAGGTAGTTGTTGGAATTGTTAGATTACTTGTTAGATATTACTGCAATGTCGGAACCAGAAGCACAAGCATTTCGCTACACTCACATTAACATCTGCTAACCATGTATATGTGACAAACCATTTGATTTCACTTGAACAAGCATGTATAGTGTAGAGAATCATTGTGAAATATATTTTCCATAACCAAAACTATTGTACTTCAGCTGTTTGAAGCTGGTGTACAAAACTGAAAGTAAAAGACTCAAAAACTAAACTTAAGAAAGGGAAGCATAGAAATAGAGCACATAGAAATATAGAAGGTAGATCTGTTATGTACATTTGATCAGGTCACCCAAAACGTTACATATTTCAGCTTTAAGGAACTCGGTCAAGTTGTAATAGTAGAATGCAGAAGGTGCCATTTCTAAATTTGGTAGTGCATTAGCAGCTTGTATTGTATGAACATGCATAAAACATGGCAAAATGTGTCAAATTGCATGACAATAGCTTTAAACTACAACTTTTAAGTCTCCCAACAAGAAAGGTCCGAGCAGTTTGTGTCATGGACAGTACGCGTGTATGTGTGTGTTTGTTAGAAATAGACATGGTGCAGGTAGCTGAGGGTCCGATTATTCCTGGAGAGATCAGATGGGTCACGAGGTGGATGTTTGTTACTATGCCAATATATCCATCCAGACTATTGCCACCTAGGCCATTTTTGTGTCCAGACATTCTCAAATAGTATTTGAGTACCCCTGTTCTACAGTATCAACCCTAGGACCTTCATACGTACAACCTAAACACACAAAATCGGAGGGCTTGTTGTCCGGGCCTCTGGAAGTCTCTATGGGGGTGCCACAGGGTTCAATTCTTGGGCCGACTCGCTTCTCTGTATACATCAATGATGTCCCTCTTGCTGCTGGTGAGTCTCTGATCCACCTCTACGCAGACGACACCATTCTGTATACTTCTGGCCCTTCTTTGGACACTGTGTTAAATAACCTCCAGAAGAGCTTCAATTACATCCAACTGTCCTTCTGTGGCCTACAACTGCTCTTAAATGAAAGTAAAACTAAATGCATGCTCACTACTCTGGACGGTTCCGACTTAGAATATGTGGACAACTACAAATACCTAGGTGTCTGGTTAGACTATAAACTGTTCGTTCTTCCAGACTCACATTAAGCAATCCAAAATTAAATCTAGAATCGGCTTCCTATTTCGCAACAAAGCCACTTTCACTCGTGCTGCCAAACATACTCGTAAAACTGACTATCCTACCAATCCTTGACGTCATTTACAAAATAGCCTGCAACACTCCACTCAGCAAATCGGATGCAGTCTATCACAGTGCCATCCGTTTTGTCACTAAAGCCCCATATACTACCCACCACTGGGACCTGTATGCTCTCGTAGGCTGGCCCTCGCTTCATATTCGTCGACAAACCCACTGGCTCCAGGTCATAAGTTTTTGCTAAGTAAAGCCCCGCCTTATCTCAGCTCACTGGTCACCATAGCAGCCCCCACCCGTAGCATCCACTCCAGCAGGTATATTGCACTGGTCACCACCAAAGCCAATTCCTCCTTTGGCCGCCTTTCCTTCCAGTTCTATGCTGCCAATGACTGGAACGAACTGCAAAAATCACAAAAGCTGGAGACTCATATCTCCCTCACTAACTTTAAGCACCAGCTGTCAGAGAAGCTCACCAGATCACTGTACATGTACATAGCCTATCTGTAAATAGACCATCCAACTACCTCATCCCCATGCTGTTATGTATTTTGCTCCTTTACACCCCAGTATCTCTACTTGCACATTCATCTTCTGCACATCTATCACTCAAGTGTTTAATTGCTATATTGTAATTATTTTGCCACTGTGGCCTATTTATTGTCTTACCTCCCTTATCCTGCCTCATTTGCACACACTGTAGACTTTTTCTATTGTATTATTGACTGTATGTTTGTTTATTCCATGTGTAACTCTGTGTTGTTGTATGTGTCGCACTGCTTTGCTTTATCTAGGCCAGGTCGCCGATGTAAATGAGAACTTGTTCTCAACTGGCCAACCTGGTTAAATAAAATAAAGGTGAAATATAAATTTAACAAACACCTTCCAGAGATGACTTCAGGAGCAGCGTAGTTGGGAGATCCGCAGCTGGTCCTCAGGAACTCCCCATCTGACATCATGTTTGACAACCCTTTTGACCAGAGCACATCATTTTTAAACAACATTATCTTCAATCTCAAGTTCCTGACGCTATCTTGGAACTATGTTAAGAGAGGGTTAGTGTTAGGTTGTGCCATGGTTAGGTCTCTAGGCCGGTGTAATGTTTTTATTCTGCTTTACTAACCCAGTCCTCTAAGCTCCACACATGCTGCACTGATCGGATCAACTTCTCCCTAACCTTATTTGACCTTAACTAACCCTCCCAGGATCTTCTCCCTTCCCTCCTCTCTCTCGCTCTTCTCCTCTTTCTCCCCTTCTCTCGCTATGATCAAGTGACACAGGGCCTGACAGGGCTCCTTGCCAGAGTGGATATCAGACTTGCCTTTTGCTAAGCAACAACCCCCTTACTCCAAACACACGCACCCCACCCAAGCCCCCTGTCCAGAGTAAGAGTCATATAGGTGTCAGTATATTCTAAAATACAAGTGGTTTTGTTTGACATTTGCTACTGCTAATATAGTAGCTATGGCTATCTTTTTGGATAACTCAATTTGTTATGTGCATGCATGTGTGTGTGTAGCATACCAAAGTCAGCTATCTTGGCGTTCTTGGAATGGTCCAGCAGAACATTCTCAGGTTTGAGGTCTCTGTGCACCACCATGTGTCTGTGGCAGTAGTCTACCCCTGAGATGATCTGTTGGAACAACCGACGAGCCTCTTTGTCTTCTACCTAAAAACACACAATATGAGGTAAAGAGTAGGAGGTTACTAGATTATTCTATTCTAATGATACTACATACTGTCACTATGACAAATGTCACCATATAATGGCCTCTGTCTATATCCATCAATCAATCCAGACAGTCCAGTCAGTCAGTCGTATATTTCATTGACGGGGCTGTAGTGGAGCAGGTTGAGAGCTTCAAGTTCCTTGGTGTCCACATCACCAACGAACTGTCATGGTCCAAACACACCAAGGCGGTCGTGAAGAAGGCACAGCAACACCTATTCCCCCTCAGGATACTGAAAAGATTTGGCATGGGTTCTCAGATCCTCAAAAAGTTCTACAGCTGCACCACCGAGAGCATCCTGACTGGTTGCATCACCGGCTGGTATGGCAACTGCTCCAACTCCGACTGCAGGGCACTACAGAGGACAGTGCGTACGGCCCAATACATCACTGGGGCCAAGCTTCCTGCCACCCAGGACCTTTACACCAGGCGGTGTCAGAGGAAGACCCTAAAAATTGCCAAAGACTCTAGCCACCGCAGTCATAGACTGTTCTCTCTGCTACCACACGGCAAGTGGTTCCAGAGCACCAAGTCTAGGTTCAAAAGGCTTCTTAACAGCTTCTACCCCCAAGCCATAAAACTCCTGAACAGCTAATCAAATGGCTACCCAGACTATTCACATTAACCCACCCCCATTACACTCCTGCTACTCTCTGTTTATTATCTATGCATAGTCACTTTACCTCTACCTACATGTACATATTACCTCAACTAACCTCCTGTCTATAGCGCCGTTACTGTTATTTTGTTGTTGCTCTTTAATTATTATTATACCTCAACTAAATCGTGTAATAAATAATGTGGAAATTGAGCAAGTTGAGATGACTACATTTCTTGGAGTAACACTAGACTGTAAACTGTCATGGTCAAGACATATTGATGCAGTAGTAGCTAAAATGGGAAGAAGTCTGTCTATAATAAAGCGATGTTCTGCCTTCTTAACAACACTATCAACAAGGCAGTTCCTACAGGCCCTAGTTTTGTCACATCTTGACTACTGTTCAGTCGTGTTGTCAGGTGCCACAAAAAAAACTTTGCTATTAGCTCAGAACAGGGCAGCATGGCTAGCCCTTGGATGCACACAGAGAGCTAAAATTCATAATATGCATGTCAATCTCTCCTGTCTGAAAGTGGAGGAGAGATTGACTTCATCACTACTTTTATTTATGAGAGGTATTGACATGTTGAATGCAAACTACTGGCACACAGCTCAAACACCCATGCATACCCCACAAGACATGCCACAAGAGGTCTCTTCAAAGTCTCCAAGTCCAGAACAGACTATGGGAGGCACACAGTACTACATAGAGCCATGACTACATGAAACTCTATTCCACATCAAGTAACTGACACAAGCAGTAAAATTAGATTTTTTTTAAAACAGGTTAAAAAAAAACACCTTATGGAACAGCGGGGACTGTGAAGCAACACAAACATTAGCACAGACACATGCACACACACGCATGGATTTAGTCATGTAGATATGTGGTAGTGGTAGAGTAGGGGCCTGAGGGCACACAGTGTGTAGTGAAATCTGTGAATGTATTGTAATGTTTTAAAATGGTATAAACTGCCTTCATTTTGCTGGATCCCAGGAAGAATAGCTGCTTTGGCAGCAGCTAATGGGGATCCATAATAAATACAAATACAAATTTGGCAGATGTGACAAATACAATTTGATATATCACCCGTCCGTGTTTGCAGATGTAGTCAAACAGCTCTCCTCCTGAGACATACTCCATCACCATGAAGAAATCTGTAGGAGTACTGATCACCTGGTACCTACACACACACACACACACACACACACACACACACACACACACACACACACACACACACACACACACACACACACACACACACACACACACACACGCACACACACACACGAGAAATGTCAGAAATACACTTGTTCTCTTTCATTTACTTCCTTCTCTCACACAGACAGGGCTATTGTGCTGAATAGGCTGAAAGTCTGTCATTTCATTACACTGGTCTGAGAGCAGCCAACAAATGTCTACCATAGCTCACACTGTCACTGTGGCCTAACCCTAAAATGAACACTCCCAGAGAGAGAGAGAAAGCTGGAGACATTCGATGCGAGAAAAATAATATTCCTCGAGGCGCATTCAAATTACAAGTGCCTTACAGGGAGAGAAATGTACCTGCCCTGTCAATGTAGCCTACAACATTCTTATTGCAGTTGCTGGAAACACACCTTTTAAAGCAGTCTTGATGGCCACTGTTAAAAGAGGATCACTGAGTTTTCTAGTGTTACACGCATTTCTCAAATCCAAGTAATGAGTAAAATGCGCTATTAAAAATCTTTGGCAAATAGGAAATCAAACTGGATGGGCTTCAGAGATAGATTGGAGGGGTTGGTGGTCGCTGAAGGATGGGATTCTAAACTAACAAAAGATCACATATATTGTGTCCGTAAAATGTATATAGTATGTATAAGCTGGAAATAGAAGCCTGAGTGTTGTTGTTCATTAGTTTACTCCGGTTAGGGGAGGGGTGGTAGGGTTAGGGGAAAATAATAAAGGAAAATATATATAGTATGTATAAGCTGGAAATAGAAGCCTGAGTGTTGTTGTTCATTAGTTTACTCTGGTTAGGGGAGGGGTGGTAGGGTTAGGGGAGGGGTGGTAGGGTTAGGGCAAAATAATAAAGGAAAATATATATAGTATGTATAAGCTGGAAATAGAAGCCTGAGTGTTGTTGTTCATTAGTTTACTCCGGTTAGGGGAGGGGTGGTAGGGTTAGGGGAAAATAATAAAGGAACATATATATAGTATGTATAAGCTGGAAATAGAAGCCTGAGTGTTGTTGTTCATTAGTTTACTCCGGTTAGGAGAGGGGTGGTAGGGTTAGGGGAGGGGTGGTAGGGTTAGGGGAGGGGTGGTAGGGTTAGGGGAGGGGTGGTAGGGTTAGGGGAGGGGTGGTAGGGTTAGGGGAGGGGTGGGAGGGTTAGGGGAGGGGTGGGAGGGTTAGGGGAGGGGTGGGAGGGTTAGGGGAGGGGTGGGAGGGTTAGGGGAGGGAGGGTTAGGGGAGGGGTGGTAGGGTTAGGGGAGGGGTGGTAGGGTTAGGGGAGGGGTGGTAGGGTTAGGGAGGGGTGGGAGGGTTAGGGGAGGGGTGGGAGGGTTAGGGGAGGGGTGGGAGGGTTAGGGGAGGGGTGGGAGGGTTAGGGGAGGGGTGGGAGGGTTAGGGGAGGGGTGGGAGGGTTAGGGAGGGGTGGTAGGGTTAGGGGAGGGGTGGTAGGGTTAGGGGAGGGGTGGTAGGGTTAGGGGAGGGGTGGTAGGGTTAGGGGAGGGGTGGGAGGGTTAGGGGAGGGGTGGGAGGGTTAGGGGAGGGGTGGTAGGGTTAGGGGAGGGGTGGGAGGGTTAGGGGAGGGGTGGTAGGGTTAGGGGAGGGGTGGTAGGGTTAGGGGAGGGGTGGTAGGGTTAGGGGAGGGGTGGGAGGGTTAGGGGAAAATAATAAAGGAAAATATATATTTTTAAATATGTATACACCACCTTTCAATAGTTTGGGTCACTTAGAAATGTCCTTGTTTTTGAAAGAAAAGCACATTTTTTTGTCCATTAAAATAACATCAAATTGATCAGAAATACAGTGTAGACATTGTTAATGTTGTAAATGACTATTGTAGTTGGAAAATGTAATAACTACATAGGCGTACAGAGGCCAATTATCAGCCACCATCACTCCTGTGATCCAATGGCATGTTGTGTTAGCTAATCCAAGTTTATCATTTTAAAAAGGCTAATTGATCATTAGAAAATCGTTTTGCAATTATGTTAGTACAGCTGAAAACTGTTGTTCTGTTTAATGAAACAATAAAACTGGCCTTCTTTAGACTAGTTGAGTATCTGGAGCATCAGCATTTGTGGGTTTGATTACAGGCTTAAAATGATCAAAAACAAAGACCGTTCTTCTGAAACTCGTCAGTCTATTCTTGTTCTGAGAAATGATGGCTATTCCATGCGAGAAATTGCTCCACAAATTTCTTGTTAAAACAAACTATAGTTTTGGCAAGTCTGTTGGGACATCTAATTTGTGCATGACACAAGTCATTTTCCCAACAATTGTTTAGACAGACAGATTATTTTACTTAGAATTCACTGAATCACAATTCCAGTGGGTCAGAAGTTTATATACACTAAGTTGACTGTGCCTTAAACAGCTTGAAAATTCCATAAAATGATGTCATGACTTTAGAAGCGTCAGATAGGCTAATTGACATCATTTGAGTCAATTGGAGGTGTACCTGTGGATGTATTTTAAGGCCTACCTTCAAACTCAGTGACTCTGCTTGACATCATGGGAAAATCAAAAGAAATCAGCCAAGAACTCAGGGAGCAATTTCCAAATGCCTGAAGGTACCACGTTCATCGGTACAAACAATAGTACGCAATTATAAACACCATGGGCCCACACAGCCGTCATACTGCTCAGGAAGGAGAGGCATTCGGTCTCCTAGAGATGAACGTACTTTGGTGCGAAAAGTACAAATCAATTCCAGAACATCAGCAAAGGACATTTGAAGATGCTGGAGGAAACAGGTACAAAAGTATTTATATCTACAGTAAAACGAGTCCTATATCAACATAACCTGAAAGGCCGCTCAGAAAGGAAGAAGCCACGGTTTGCAACAGAAATAGAACTGTTTGGCGATAATGACCATTGTTATGTTTGGAGGAAATAGGGGGAGGCTTGCAAGCCGAAGAACACCATCCCAACCGTGAAGCAGGTGGTGGCAGCATCATGTTGTAGGGGTGCTTTGCTGCAGGAGGGACTGGTGCACTTCACAAAATAGATGGCATCATGAGGCAGGACAATTATGTGGATATATTGAAGCAACATCTCAAGACATGAGTCAGAAAGTTAAAGCTTGGTTGCAAATGGGTCTTCCAAATGGACAATGACCCCAAGCGTACTTCTAAAGTTGTGGCAAAATGGCTTCAGGACGTCAAAGTATTGGAATGGCCATCACAAACCCTGACCTCAATCCTATAGAGAATTGGTGGGCAGAACTGAAAAAGCGTGAGCGAGCAAGGAGGCCAACAAACCTGACTCAGTTACACCAGCTCTGTCAGGAGGAACGGGCCAAAATTCACCCAGCTTATTGTAGGAAGCTTGTGGAAGGCTACCCGAAATGTTTGATCCATGTTTAAATTGTTTAAGGTAATGCTACCAAATACTAATTAAGTGTATGTAAACATCTGACCCACTGGAAATGTGATGAAAGAAATAAAAGCTGAAATAAATCACTCTCAGCTATTATTCTGACATTTCACATTCTTAAAATGAAGTGGTGATCCTAAGACATTGACTTTTTACTAGGATTAAATGTCAGGAATTGTGAAAAACTAAGTTTAAATGTATTTGGCTAAGGTGTATGTCAACTTTCGACCTCAACTGTATATTTTTCCTTCATTGGAGTAGGATATCATTTTTAAAAGTCACCAGAACGGACCTTCTCACAGTCATTCTCCAACCCAAAAATGGTAGATCACCCTGCGACCTGTAATATGCTGTGATATGTGCTTTTGTCAGTATATGTTTACACCCCCCCCCCCCTAAACACACACTGAGTCTATGTGTGTGTATGTTGTACTCACAGTTTGATGATATGAGGGTGCCTGAATAGTTTGAGGTTCTGTATTTCTCGTTTGATCTTGCCCACCACGTCCAGACTCCTGATTTTCTGTCTGTTCAGGATCTTCACTGCCACCTTATGACCTGTCAACTGGTGCTCTCCAACTACCAGACAGACAGGACAGACAGAAACACACATGAACAAACTGCAATGTTTCTGGTCAATTGCTGCAATGTAGGCTATAAGGCACAAATTGTGCTGATGGGACACATATATACTGAACAAAAATATAAAACGCAACATGTAAACTGTTGGTCCCATGATTCATGAGTTGAAATAAAAGATCCCGGAAATGTTCCATACGCACAAAAAGCTTTTTTCTCTCAAATGTTTTGCACAAATTTGTTTACATCCGTTAGTGATCATTTCTCCTTTGCCAAGATAATCCATCCACCTGAAAGGTGTGACATGTCAAGACGCTAATTAAACAGCATGATCATTATACAGGTTCAACTTGTGCTGGGGGACAATAAAAGGCTACTCTAAAATGTGCAGTTTTGTCACTGCTGATGAAAGTGGGGGGTTTGCACAAACAAAGAATTTCTGCACAAACTGTCAGAAACTGTCTCAGGGAAGCTCATCTGCGGGCTTGTCGTCCTCACCAGGGTCTTGACCTGACTGCAGTTCGGTGTTGTAACCAACTTCAGTGGACAAAGGCTCACCTTCGATGGCCACTTGCACGCTGGAGAAGTGTGCTCTTCACGAATAAATCCCAGTTTCAACTATTGTGTGGGCAACCGGTTTTCAAATGTCAACATTATGAACATAATGCGCCATGGTTGCGGTGGGGTTATGGTATGGGCAGGAAATAAACTGTGGACAGTGAACATAATTGCATTTTATCGATGGTAATTTCAATGCACAGATACCGTGACGAGATCATGAGGCCTATTCCTCCATCAGCATGATAATACACGGCCCCATGTCACAAGGATCTGTACACAATTCCTGGAAGCTGAAAATGTCCCAGTTCTTCCATGGTCTGCATACTCACCAGACATGTCACTAACTAAGCATGTTTGGGATGCCATTTAATAAGAGAAGTCGAACAACATTCCACAGGACACAATTAAAGCCTGATCAACTATATGAGAAGGAGATGTGCCACGCAAGACAAATGGTGGTCACACCAGATACTGACTGGTTTTCTGATCCACAGCCCTAGTTTTTTTAAGGTCTCTGTAAATCAGTCAAATATTTCAAATTGTTGCATGTTGCGTTTATATTTCTGTTCAGTGTAAAAACCTGTGTAATTAGCTATCTAGCGCGCTCCAAACAAGTGTGTAAACTAACGAGGCACTGGATTATTTCTCTCTGATATGAAAGCTAAGGGACATATCAGCATATGTTTCGAGAACCGGTTTGAAAGCGATGATAGTTGACTTTTCGAAACGTTAAAACACCGCGTTGGAATTGTAATTCATATGGAGCCAAATGTGAGCGAATGTAACCGCTGAAAACACTGCATACGGACATAGGTTTTTTTTGACAGCTAGGGAAATGTGTGCTGTAATGTGTATACTACTCAGCTAAACATGTATTGCCTGATAAAGAACAGAATCGTAGCTGTTTCATAGTAGCCAACTTGCCATGAGTCAGAACATATCTATTTCCACATTACTGGACTAGCTATATCTGTTCACAACAGTAAGTAACATACAGTTAAACAGGTTAAAGACAACACCAATTACACTAAGCCTAAAGCCTACACACATTAACTACAAGGTGAATAAGTCAAGTGCGACCTGTCTGTCTCCGTCTGTCTGTCACGTTGTATTAACATTATTATAGTCTGTCTGTAGCCACACGGTTACTGGCCGTCTGTAACAATATTGTCGGTCTGTAACAAAGAATAAACACTTATTGTTGGCTAGTAGCTGGTTACTCTCCTACTAATGTCTCAAATCTAACACACCACTTGCAGCGCAGTGGGAGAGGAAGGGGATGATTCTAGAGTGGGGTCTGCATTCGACAAGGTCAAGTTGAGACTGCTGAGGGGAAGACGAGGTCATTTAATGAGACGTTCTAAATTCTCATTCTGTCCAAGCCATGGGATAATTCACACATTGCTTTGATTGAGTAATACTGGTGATGATGAGCACTATTTAGCTATAACATTACGGTTTATTTTAGTTTTAAAATGTCCATAGCCACAAGACAAGTTTAAAGGTCTACTGCCACTAGCAAAGTCAACCTTCGACATTCACGGACGGTCAGACGTTACAATTACGTGCGAGTTGTTTGTTTACACCATCATTGTTGCCGAAGGAAGCCTAATTATCCATATAAATCCTACCATTACTGATGAGACTGGTCAGGGTAGAACGAGCTAGCTATGCTGCTGGAAGAATTCACCTTAAACAAACCACATTCTCCACACATAAACGAATACAACCGTAATATATTCTAGCCTATTCGTAACCACGCAGCCAAAGCTACGTACTTCGCCTAGCTATCTAAATAGCCCACCACAGAGTTGGGGACGAAAACACAGGCTACGAGTATTTACACTCAATAACAGAAAACGTCCCACGACATAACCGTTGACAAGCACGCGACTTAACTCTTTACTTTGCCGAAGGTGCCGACGCCTAGAGTGTCTCCGAGAAGATAATGTCCGATCTTCACTCGGCCGCCTTCGTGTTTCTGCTGCCGGTCTGCCATCTTCAAACGGCTCTGGTAGGCTTGAGCTCTCTGCTCTGTGCGCTGAGCGCGACGTGCTCGGCAGTGTCCCCGGGACACTGGACAAGCCAACTACTCTCATCTCGAATATCAACAGCGCTCTGCCGTGGAGCTCTATTGCGCGACGAGAGGAGAAGCCTCTAGATAGAGGCTTTTTTTGTTAAATATGCCTGGGTCTTGTCAAATATTGGGTCAGAAATCAATTACAGATCATGTAATTTATTCTAGATAATATAAGATAATTAATGTAGCCTGTTATTATATACTATCCTATACTACAGTCTTGTTATTGCCCTTGTTCTCTCGCCAAAGTTACATTTACGTTCCCATAAACTCAGTGCCTATCAAGAAACGCTAGTTCAGGAATGCTGACATCTGGCCTTCAAGGCCAGCAGTAGGCCCAGGCTTCTGATGTTTTGCTTTCTCTCTAATCAAATCAGACCTGGGGCACCAGTGAGTGGACTCTCTGGCCAATCAATTAACTCAGGGAGAAAAACATCACTAATTTGTCCAGATTGGAAAAGAGGGGTTATTTCTGAACAGTGCACAGTTGGATTTTTTTCTAAACAAGGGCACATTTGAGTGTTTCTACCACTAGATGTCAGACAGAGCTCAGTGTTGATCCCCTGGCCTCCTATACTCATTGGTGTTGATCAGTAACACTTTTGTGCCTGGGACCACTGCTCCTCTCTATGTCTATGAGGTGCACTGACAGACAGAAGACAACACTACAGTCATGGCCAAAAGTTTTGAGAATGACACAAATATTAATTTTCACAAAGTCTGCTGCCTCAGTTTGCATGATGGCAATTTGCATATACTCCAGAATGTTATGAAGAGTGATCAGAGGAATTGCAATTAATTGCAAAGTCCCTCTTTGCCATGCAAATGAACTGAATCCCCCAGAAACATTTCCACTGCATTTCAGCCTTGCCACAAAAGGAGCAGCTGACATCATGTCAGTGAATCTCTCGTTAACACAGGTGTGAGTGTTGACGAGGACAAGGCTGGAGATCACTCTGTCATGCTGATTGAGTTTGAATAACAGACTGGAAGCTTCAAAAGAGGGTGGTACTTGGAACCATTATTCTTCCTCTGTCAACCATGGTTACCTGCAAAAAAAAACATGTGCCGTCATCATTGCTTTGCACAAAAAGGGCTTCACAGGCAAGGATATTGCTGCCAGTAAGATTGCACCTAAATCAACCATTTATCGGATCATCAAGAACTTCAAGGAGGGTGATTCAATTGTTGTGAAGAAGGCTTCAGGGTGCCCAAGAAAGTCCAGCAAGGGCCAGGACCGTCTCCTAAAGTTGATTCAGCTGCGGGATCGGGGCACCACCAGTACAGAGCTTGCTCAGAAATGGCAGCAGGCAGGTGTGTGTGCATCTGCACACACAGTGAGACAAAAACTTTTGGAGGATGGCCTGGTGTCAAGAAGGGCATCAAAGAAGCCACTTCTCTCCAGGAAAAAATTAGGGACAGACTGATTTTCCGCAAAAGGTACAGGGATTGGACTGCTGAGGACTGGGGTAAAGTCATTTTCTCTGATGAATCCCCTTTCCGATTGTTTGGGGCATCCGGAAAAAAGCTTGTTCGGAGAAGACAAGGTGAGCGCTACCATCAGTCCTGTGTCATGCCAACAGTTGCTTCTCAGCCAAGGGAGTGGGCTCACTCACAATTTTGCCTAAAAGCACAGCCATGAATAAAGAATGGTACCAACACATCCTCCGAGAGCAACTTCTCCCAACCATCCAGGAACAGTTTGGTGACGAACAATGCCTTTAAACATTGTGGAAATTAATATTTGTGTCATTCTCAAAACTTTTGGCCACGACTGTACTTTTAACTCTCAACAACAGACAGGCAGACAGACAGGCGAAACCCTCAATATGCAGATAGGTAAAAGACATCAGCTTTTTCTAAACTGAACTCTCAACTATTACTCTACACACACAGACAATCTCTATTTTTTGGTGATGACTGCTGGTGTTTTAATTTGAATCTAGGCAGGACAGGTTAAGTGCTGAGGAGCATCTGCACCGGTTTCAGGCATCTGGCCTCCAGTGTGCCTCCCCAGCCCGGTACATCCTATTAGCCCGGTACTTCCTGTGCTAGCTCCCCGAACTCACCATGTGGAGTGTGTCATCGTTCCGGCACCATCTGTGCCAGGTCTACGCACCAGGTCTCCAGTGCGCCTAAAAATAAAGAAAAACCCTTGCATGCGTAGGTGTGTCCAAACTTTTGACTTGTACTGTACAAATCTACCTCAATTACATTGTACCCCTGCACATCGACTCGGTACTGGTATTGCCAAGTTATCGTTACTCTTGTGTATTTATGACTTTTATTTTCTCTCTCTGCATTGTTGGGAAGGGCTGGTAAGTAAGCATTTCACTGTTAGTCTACACCTGGTGTTTACAAAGTATGTGACAAATAAAAATGGATTGGATTTGCGATACAATGCTGTGTCCACTTACTATCTCTCTGCTATACAGTTACCGTGCTCACCATCCACACTTTGGAACTATGAAATGTGTCTACGGCCTGTATGTGCCTGTATGGAAATCTTGTTGTATTTTTTACAAATCTTTGCTTCTAATAAATGGGCAAAAGCCCCAAGGATCTAATCTAAATCTGGAATATTTATTAATATTTTCAATCCCACCTGTACTAGAGTGGATATCAGGAACTTTTGACTAGGTTAGCCACTATTAATCTCATCAAGAGTTTCAGATATTTTGGCAATGGCATTTGGGAGAGGTGTTGGACTGACAGACAAAAGGTTGCTGGTTCAAGTCCTGTTTGGTAAACTCTGTAAATTGAATGCCCATACTTTCAGTGACCAGTTACGTGTGAGTACAAGGTTGTGTTCATTAAGGCATACTGTACCAAAACGTTTGGCAAAGTGACATTTAAACAAGCTTTCTTTGGACACATTCAGATACCTCTTAATTTCATTACATTTCCTTTGCGATTTCTTCTGTTTCATGCCAACTGTACATGCATGACTCAGATATTTGGCAGATTTTTTCTCCATCAGTAATGCAGTAATGAAGGCCTACTATAGTTGCAGCCTGGTCTCATACACTCATACACGTAACATAGTAAATTCAATCCGGGATCTGAAATTAGTATGATATGTTTGGTATGGTTACATACTATAATGCTGCGTGTCAAATCTCATCATGGACAACTTTAGAATTTGAGCTAATTAGCAACTTTGCAACTTCTTACGCATGTTTTGCTACTTTTCATCTACTTAGCATGTTAGCTAACCCTTACCCTAACCCTTAAACCTAACTTCCAACCTTAACCCTAACCTTAATCCTTAACCCTAACCTAGCTAACGTTAGCCACCTGGCTAACTTTATCCAAAACAAATGGGAATTTGTAACATATCATATGTATGTAAAATTCGTAACATATTGTATGAATTGCAATTTGTAACATATCATACGAATTGATATTCGTAACATAGCATACGAAATTGATCATTGAAATCCACATATTAATACATACCATACGAAACATAACACCATGATAAAGTCAGTTTCACGGATTTACGTACAGAATAATACGAAATGCTCTGAGACCAGGTTGGTAGTAGTGACAAGGGGCTCGCTGCCCACCGACGCCGCTTCATGGTGCGCCCTGTGCGCTCTGTGTTCTGTGTTGGCCTCCCCAGTACCCGCCGCTGGGAGCAGTGTCAGACTGCTCTTATCCAGGTCCAGAGAACGTTTACTAGCATGAGGTATGGAGCTAATTACTGAGCCGTAGCAGAGAGAAGAGAAGAAGGCTGAGCCAAACTGCTGAGAAGGAGGGTGAGGAGGAGGAGGAGGAGGAGGAGAAGAGGAAGGGTTGATAAAACTACCATATCTCTCTCTCTGCGCTCAGAACGCTATTCTCTGCCAGGCTTTGAAGCTGACAGAGAGAGAGGAGACAGAAGCACGATTCATTAATCATAGCGCCTTTACAGAAGTTTACCATCATATCATATGTATGTAAAATTCGTAACATATTGTATGAATTGCAATTTGTAACATATCATACGAATTGATATTCATGTAACATAGCATACAGAAATTGATCATTGAAATCCACATATTAATACATACCATACGAAACATAACACCATGATAAAGTTAGTTTCACGCTGAATAATACGGCTCTGAGACCAGGTTGGTAGTAGTGACAAGACTCGCTCTTATGGTGCCCCTGTGCGCTCTGTGTTCTGTGTTGGCCTCCCCAGGTGGGAGCCAAATCGTGAACAGGACAGACGAAAGGTTTTAATCCAGTATTTGAAGAGGCGATTTATGGTGAAAAGTATGCTTTTCTAAAGTAAAATATTTGGACAGACGAGGCATCGCATCGTTGCAGCGCTGATACAAAGTTTGCAGGTCCTCTACTTAGTTGGGATGTTCGTTTCCCATAGTTGGCTTCTGAGTGACATCTGCTTCTTCTCCACTGGAATCCTTGACGGACTAAATAACGCGATTTAGATTGTTTGGAGCGCTGGTGGAATTTTAACTTGAGACGGAGTTCTTCCATGCAACAGTTGGCTATTTTGTACAAGTAAGCCATGGCACAACAGACCAGAAACGGAGGGACCTCATTGAACAACAACGGCACCGATATCACCAAGAGGAAGCTGTTGACAGGACTGGACCTCTTCTGCCTGCTACTAGGTGAGTTTCAAAAACATCTTCGGCAAATACTGTAAACAAATGAAATGACTTGACAGCACTGAATACCCACTATAACATGATAATGACGTTCCAATACTGTCACACTGTAATGGCATCAGGGAAACGTGTGGCAATTAGGCGTTATTAGTAAGAAATACAAACAGAACCACTCTGCCAGAGTGTGTTACAACAGAGAGAGAGAGAGGAAGAGAGGAAGAGGAAGAGAGACGACTGGAGTGGATACGCTGCTCTGAGCAGAGAGAGAGGGAGTCAGAGAGGAGACAACGCCAACATTTCCACAGAGGGACAGGTTAGGCCTACTATATTAAAAGTAATTTAATATGTTAACAACCGGCAACATGTCCACCTAACACGCTTATCCTTAACGTGATCAGACCGTAAAATAGTTGTCAGACGGTGAGAACCAGGACCACGGGACTCTGTTTTAAGTGCCCCTGAGAGAGTGAGAGAACACACTGTGGTTGACGTGATGTGAAGTGGTCAAACAGGTTATTATGGTTTCCTAAAGACCACTGTCTGACTGAAAAATACTCTATGAGAATAAACCTACTCCTTGCATTTAGTTGCGATTAAGTCAAATTGTTCATAAATGTTTCTATAATTGGATATTATATTATCCCAATGAACAGTGGGATAGGTCCCTGCTGTCTGTGTGTTTATGTTTATGTGTGTGTGTCCAGGGGTGAGAGATGTTGGAGGTGTTTTGAAGTGCTGCAACTTTACCATTTTACTGCCCCTTAAAAAGTCTGCCAGCCCCTCTCCACAACCTTTTCCCCTACCACCACCCTCCGTTACCCCTATTGCCGCTATTACCCTCTTGAGCTGCCTTTCCATCTAGAGAACAGGAATGGTATGAAACAGGACTAGAGCTTTGGAATGGTGTGCAATTGGAATTGGAATACAAATGGAATGCTGTGGAATTGGAATATGAATGGAACATAGAATGTGATGCTCTGGACTGCTATTCCATTACGACATTCATTATAGGACATGCAGCATTATGTAGGTCAGGCAAGGCAATGGTGTGTGTTTGTGTTTGTTTGACTGAGGTGATGATGGCTTGAAAAACCAGTCATCTCCTTCTTTCTGTATCTCTCATTCCCCCCCTTTCTCTCTCTTTACACATTCTCTCCCACAACCCTACAGCAAATCTCCTTCAGCTGCCCCCCAGATCAACTCTCCCCAGATCAACTCTCTCTCTCTCTCTCTCTCTCTCTCTCTCTCTCTCTCTCTCTCTCTCTCTCTCTCTCTCTCTCTCTCTCTCTCTCTCTCTCTGTCTCTGTCTCTGTCTCTCTGTTTCTCTCTCTTCTGTCTCTGTCTCTGTCTCTGTCTCTCTTTCTGTCTCTGTCTCTGTCTCTCTCTTTCTGTCTCTGTCTCTGTGTCTCTGTGTCTCTGTCTCTGTTTCTGTCTCTCTCTTTTCTGTCTCTCTTTCTGTCTCTGTCTCTCTCTTTCTGTCTCTGTCTCTCTCTTTCTGTCTCTGTCTCTGTCTCTGTCTCTCTCTTCTGTCTCTCTCTCTCTGTCTCTCTCTCTCTGTCTCTCTCTCTCTCTCTCTCTCTCTCTCTCTCTCTCTCTCTCTCTCTCTCTCTCTCTCTCTCTCTCTCTGTGAGCAACAGAGAGAGAAAGAGATTAGGGAAGGCAAAAGGTGAAAGAGAACAATAACAGTTCTATCGTTTTTGCCCTCACAAGACAATCTGATATAGGAGAGATAAAGTTCCCAGTTTCTTCACAAGCACCACTCTGTCTAGAAACAGCTACAAATGTCAGACATTCATTATAGGACATGCAGCATCGACGCAGGCAAGGCAATGATGTGTGTTTGTTTGTCTGAGGTGATGATGGCTCGTTTGAACAATGCCAACCCATCTCTCTCTACAGGGAATGCGTGGAGTAATTGTTGTGAGGCAGGGGGAATGAATGCCTCTTCACTGTAAGCCCAGCGCTGTGCTCTGAGAGAGAGAGAGAGAGAGAGAGAGAGAGAGAGAGAGAGAGAGAGGTAACAGTTCTATAGTTTTTGCCCTCACAAGACAAGCTTGATCATATATAGTAGAGATAATGTCCCAGTTTCTTCACAAGCATCACCCTGTCTAGAAATAGCTACAAATGTCAGACGTCGTTTTCCAGCGAGTTTATATTTCTATTAGTGAGCTTATTAAAACATCTCAGACACACATACAGTACAGTATTTCATCTCTAGCATATAAACTCCAAAACAGAAACACTGTTTCATATAAACTCTGTGACAGTCTTTGAATCCATGTGGAGTAGATTTCCTCCACAAACCAACTTCCTCCGCTTAACAAACACAGGCTTGGACGCATTGTGCTTGTTGTCAACACACACACACTCATACGCATACCCTCTTTGTGATTCTAAACACAGACAAGCTGTCTTTTATTGATTCGATGGCCTGGTTTAGTGTGGGTAAGGGAGGGAGGGATGTAGAGGGGGATGGATCTAGTGACTAAGGAGAGGAGATAGAGGGGGCTATCAGGGGGAATGAAAGGGGTAAGGAGGAATGTGCGTTTGCAGAGCACTTGAAGAATGTGTGATTATGAATGGACTTTGCCCTCACCTGTGTGTGTGTGTGTGTGTGTGTGTGTGTGTGTGTGTGTGTGTGTGTGTGTGTGTGTGTGTGTGTGTGTGTGTGTGTGTGTGTGTGTGTGTGTGTGTGTGTGTGTGTGTGTGTGTGTGTGTGTGTGTGTGTGTGTGTGCCGCCCAGAGAGGGATTGAGACAGACATATTTACTGTGGAGAGATAATCCCATACTGCCAGAGAGAACAGCAGTCCAGAGAGGAATTAAGACAGACATATTTACTGTGGAGAGATAATCCCATACTGCCAGAGAGAACAGCCGCCCAGAGAGGGATTGAGACAGACATATTTACTGTGGAGAGATAATCCCATACTGCCAGAGAGAACAGCAGCCCAGAGAGGAATTAAGACAGACATATTTACTGTGGAGAGATAATCCCATACTGCCAGAGAGAACAGCAGCCCAGAGAGGGATTGAGACATACATATTTACTGTGGAGAGATAATCCCATACTGCCAGAGAGAACAGCAGCCCAGAGAGGGATTGAGACAGACATATTTACTGTGGAGAGATAATCCCATACTGCCAGAGAGAACAGCAGCCCAGAGAGGGATTGAGACAGACATATTTACTGTGGAGAGATAATCCCATACTGCCAGAGAGAACAGCCGCCCAGAGAGGAATTAAGACAGACATATTTACTGTGGAGAGATAATCCCATACTGCCAGAGAGAACAGCAGCCCAGAGAGGGATTGAGACAGATTTACTATGGAGAGATAATCCCATACTGCCAGAGAGAACAGCAGCCCAGAGAGGAATTAAGACAGACATATTTACTGTGGAGAGATAATCCCATACTGCCAGTGAGAACAGCAGCCCAGAGAGGAATTAAGACAGACATATTTACTGTGGAGAGATAATCCCATACTGCCAGAGAGAACAGCAGCCCAGAGAGGAATTAAAACAGACATATTTACTGTGGAGAGATAATCCCATACTGCCAGAGAGAACAGCAGCCCAGGGAGGAATTAAGACAGACATATTTACTGTGGAGAGATAATCCCATACTGCCAGAGAGAACAGCAGCCCAGAGAGGAATTAAGAGAGACATATTTACTGTGGAGAGATAATCCCATACTGCCAGCGAGAACAGCAGCCCAGAGAGGGATTGAGACAGACAGATTTACTATGGAGAGATAATCCCATACTGCCAGTGAGAACAGCAGCCCAGAGAGGGATTGAGACAGACAGATTTACTATGGAGAGATAATCCCATACTGCCAGTGAGAACAGCAGCCCAGAGAGGAATTGAGACAGAAATATTTACTGTGGAGAGATAATCCCATACTGCCAGAGAGAACAGCAGCCCAGAGAGGAATTTAGACAGACATATTTACTGTGGAGAGATAATCCCATACTGCCAGTGAGAACAGCAGC
The DNA here is from genome assembly GCF_021184085.1 of Oncorhynchus gorbuscha. NCBI lineage: Eukaryota > Metazoa > Chordata > Actinopteri > Salmoniformes > Salmonidae > Oncorhynchus > Oncorhynchus gorbuscha. The sequence continues at coordinate 28,295,475 of NC_060187.1, read as the reverse complement.
CCAGAGAGGAATTGAGACAGACATATTTACTGTGGAGAGATAATCCCATACTGCCAGCGAGAACAGCAGCCCAGAGAGGAATTAAGACAGACATATTTACTGTGGAGAGATAATCCCATACTGCCAGAGAGAACAGCAGCCCAGTGAGGAATTGAGACAGACATATTTACTGTGGAGAGATAATCCCATACTGCCAGAGAGAACAGCAGCCCAGAGAGGAATTAAGACAGACATATTTACTGTGGAGAGATAATCCCATACTGCCAGCGAGAACAGCAGCCCAGAGAGGAATTGAGACAGACATATTTACTGTGGAGAGATAATCCCATACTGCCAGCGAGAACAACAGCCCAGAGAGGAATTGAGACAGACATATTTACTGTGGAGAGATAATCCCATACTGCCAGAGAGAACAGCAGCCCAGAGAGGGATTGAGACAGACATATTTACTGTGGAGAGATAATCCCATACTGCCAGAGAGAACAGCAGCCCAGAGAGGGATTGAGACAGACATATTTACTGTGGAGAGATAATCCCATACTGCCAGCGAGAACAACAGCCCAGAGAGGGATTGAGACAGACATATTTACTGTGGAGAGATAATCCCATACTGCCAGCGAGAACAGCAGCCCAGAGAGGAATTGAGACAGACATATTTACTATGGAGAGATAATCCCATACTGCCAGTGAGAACAGCAGCCCAGAGAGGAATTGAGACAGACATATTTACTGTGGAGAGATAATCCCATACTGCCAGTGAGAACAGCAGCCCAGAGAGGAATTGAGACAGACATATTTACTATGGAGAGTTAATCCCATACTGGCAGTTGGACACAAACAGTATCTGCTGATTAGCATAACACACACGGACACACGGACACACACGGACACACACAGACACACACGGACACACACACACAGCGTCCCGGGGCTGTGGGAGAGTGGAGGTTGCGGATGTTTTTTAGAAGAGATGTTCTATGTGGGGAGACGCTGTGCTCTTTAGGAAACAACACTTCTAAAAACAGACCTCAGCCCTGCTCTACAGCTGCACAATGGGACTGGAGTGCTGTATGTGTCTGTGTGTGTCTGTGTGTGTCTGTGTGTGTCTGTGTGTGTCTGTGTGTTCGTGTTCGGACTAGAGCTGGGAAGCTATTCAAGGTTGGTGTCTTTCTCAGAATATAAATTCAAATCCTCCCCCTCTCTCCTCTCCCTCTCTCCTCCCCCTCTCTCCCCACTCTGACTTGTTATCCAGTTGGCTGCTCAGAAAGCAACAAAGAGTGAAAGTCAATGCTAAATAAAGGTCTCTATTAGAGAGATTTTTATTTATTTATTTGTAATAATGACAATTACAACAATATTGAATGAACACTTATTTTAACTTAATATAATACATCAATAAAAATACATTTAGACTCAAATAAATAATGAAACATGTTCACTTTGGTTTTAATAATGCAAGAACAAAGAGAAGTAAAAGTGCAATATGTGTCATGTAAAAAAGCTAGCTTTTGAGTTCCTTGCTCAGAACATGAGAACATATGAAAGTCGGTGGTTCCTTTTTAACAAGAGACTTCAATATTCCAAGGTAAGAGGTTTTAGGTTGTAGTTAATGTAGTATTTATAGGAATATTTCTCTCTATACCATTTTGTATTTCAAATATATTTGACTATTAGATGTTCTTACAGGCACTATAGTATTGCCAGTGTAACAGTATAGCCTCCGTGCCTCTCCTCGCCCCTACCTGGGCTCGAACCAGGAACACATCGACAACAGCCACCCTCGAAGCAGCGTTACCCATGCAAAGCAAGGGGAACAACCACTCCAAGTCTCAGAGAGAGTGACGTTTGAAACGCTATTAACGCGCACCCCGCTAACTAGCTAGCCATTTCACATCGGTTATACCAGCCATTAGGCTGATAGGCTTGAAGTCATAAACAGCACTGTGCTTGCGAAGAGCTGCTGGCAAAATGCACGAAAGTGCTGTTTGAATGAATGCTTACGGGCCTGCTGCTGCCTACCACCGCTCAATCATAGACTTAATTATAACATAACACACAGAAATACGAGCCTATGGTCATTAATATGGTCGCATCCGGAAACTATCATTTAGAAAACAAAACTTGTATTATTTCAGTGAAATACGGAACCGTTCGGTACTTTATCTAATGGGTGGCATCCCTGGATTTCTTTTAGCTAAATATGCAGGTTTAAAAATATGTACTTCTGTGTATTGATTTTAAGAAAGGCATTGGTGTTTATGGTTAGGTAGAGTCGTCCAACGATTGTTTTCGCAAATGCGCTTTTGTTAAATAATCCCCCAGCGTTGCATCGATTATATGCAACGCAGGACACGCTAGATAAACTAGTAATATCATCAACCATGTGTAGTTAACTAGTGATTATGATTCATTGATTGTTTTTTATAAGATAAGTTTAATTCTAGCTAGCAACTTACCTTGGCTTCTACTGCATTCGCGTAATAGGCAGTCTACTTGTGGAGTGCAACGAGATGCAGGTGGTTAGAGCGTTGGACTAGTTAACTGTAAGGTTGCAATATTGGATCCCACGAGCTGACAATGTAAAAATATGTCGTTCTGCCCCTGAACAAGGCAGTGAACCCACCGTTCCTAGGCCGTCATTGAAATTAAGAATGTGTTCTTAACGGATTTGCCTTGTTAAATAAAGATTAAATAAAGGTATAATAAAGGTATAAAGATTATAATAAAGGTATCGTCCATTCCGATTCATCTTTCGACCTCCAGTCTCTAGCAATCATCAGCAATGATGGTGGAAATTTATTGTGGAAGAAGGGTGTTGCATCCCTTCAATAGAGTTCCAGACACTTGTAGAATTTATGACAAGGTGCATTGAAGCTGTTCTGGCTCATGGTGGCCCAACACCCTATTAATACACTTTATGTTGGTGTTTCCTATAATTTGGCAGTTACCTGTACATCTACTTCCCCAGCCACTTTACTCTGACTGACCAACCGGCTCTATAAATATTTTCCAGAATTTCTTACATTCCTCATCAGCCAGCAGTACCAAGCTCTCTTGAAGTGACATCTGGTGTGTGTGTGTGTGTGTGTAGGGGGCACTCAGGAAAGGGTGGGAAACGGAAAGGTAGTGTCAGTCGGACTTAGGTGTGGCTCACTTTGCTGTGAAACATAATACCGTCCACTTTCCAGCCCTTCCCCCCTCCTCTTCACATCCCTCTACCTCTCTCTACCTCCCTGTAACCCCATTTCCACTCTGCCATCTCCCTCCTCCCCTCCTCCCTCTCCCTCTAATCAGTGGAGTGATGGTGCGAGTGGGACCCTGTAGAGGGAGGAATGTGTTGGGTCTGTGGAAGTAATGAGTTATAGATGTAGCTGGGCCTAGCATGAGTGGTCTACAGGCAGGCTGTTGGGGCTAGTGTTTGCCAGGCGCCTGTTGGATCGATGACTAATCTAACCATAGGTGGCTCACTTGGCAACTGTAAACACACACACACACACACCAGCCAGATCGCGCAAGATCGCGAAATTAGACATCTGTCCAGGTAAGCAGGATGTCCGAAGATGACTTCAAGTAGGCTTGGGTTTTGCTAGGGCATTGTAGACGGGGATACCGGATGGGGGTAAGCCATGAGCTGAGGGTCGCGTGTTGAATCCCAGTGTTAGACAATTTTTTATTTGGGGGTTTTAACACTAGAACCGCTGGGCCTCAAGGGACCCCACTTCGAGCTAATGAGCAGTCATTCTGACTGCAACTGTAACGGCTTTCGTCGTCGGATGAGGAAGAGTAGTCGGACCAAAGCACAGCGTGGTAAGTGTTCATATTTATTTATTGAACTGAACACTGAATAAACAAAAACAACAAAGGGAAAACCCAAAACAGTCCTGCAATGTGAAAAACACTAAACATAAATGAACTACCCACAAAGACCCAGTGGGAAAAGGCTACCTAAGTATGGTTCTCAATCAGAGACAACGACAGACAGCTGCCTCTGATTGAGAACCACACCCGGCCAAACACACAGAAATAGAAAACATAGAACAAAACATAGAATGCCCACCCCAACTCACGCCCTGACCAAAACGATCTCTAAGGTCAGTGCGTGACAGCAACATTCTAACAGTGTAATTAATACATTTTATATTGGCAAAAATAATGATTTCGTTGTGTTTATGAAGGTCTTAGGTAACATTAGAATATGACTATTTTTTTATTAATTTCAAATAACACAGCATTTCTTTTAGTTCATGTTTCTGTAGGCTATATGTAAAAAGGAAAAACACAACTTCAAGTGTTTAATAAATGTTATTGGTGGAGTGCCTTTGTTACAACTATGAAAAAGAAAGTCGTGTTGGAATGCGGTAACAGCTTTACAACAACCAAATAAAAATAAATACCCCAACCACCAAGACGCACAGTCAGTGAAGACATTTTGGTCTGATAATTGGCCGGTAGCATTCTCACCGGCTTGTTCTATCCAAACAGTGTCGTTGCTTCCTCTCTGCTGTCTCACCGTTGTATTAGGTGGCGGCACGGGCACCTGATCAGTGTGCAACGTCCCCACCATCTGAGTCGTTTTCATTCAGATTTTGCAGCAATGCTAACACAGCATGTGCATCCAATTGTCTGGTCTTCATGCCATTGTAAATTGTGCACTCTCACTGTGTACTCCAAGTAGGCCAGAGTGGACTGATAAGACTACTTGGATTTGGTGGACTAATATAGGGGACATTTCATTTAGAGATTATAATTAGTAGATAAATACAGTAGAATGGCCTGCCCCGTTCTTCATTCACAATTGGTGATTACATAATTATGCATTGTTCGCTGCTACTCGCCATCAACTCACCCAATCTTTCCCATCATATTTAATCTGTTGTTATATGTGTAAAATTAGTTTCAGTATATTTTAGGTTCAGTTTCGAGGCAATTATCGGGTGATTATCAATTGAGCACGGCACCTTCAAATGTTGGGAGAAGGAGGGGCAACGTGGAAAACATTCAAAAAATGACATTCCCTCCTAAAACTGGTTATAATTCCAGTTTTGTTTGTGATATAAAAAATTCTAACAACGACAGTATGTTATAGACTTATTTAGGATAAGTTAAGGATGGAGGGGGGAATGACTTCTTAATTTTCACGATTTCACAGTATTTTTTTACCTGATAGTGTGCAAATACTGTATATAAAACATTTACATTACATTTACATTTAAGTCATTTAGCAGACGCTCTTATCCAGAGCGACTTACAAATTGGTGCATTCACCTTATGACATCCAGTAGAACAGTCACTTTACAATAGTGCATCTAAATCTTAAAGGGGGGGGGGGTGAGAAGGATTACTTATCCTATCCTAGGTATTCCTAGGATAGGATAAGTAAAACACAGGGTAATATCCCAATTTTTTTGACTGCACTGGGCCTTTAACCCTATCACAAACCCTTAATTTAACCATTTGGAATTTATGCTTAAACTTAACCTTTGAAATTTGACATTTATGGGCAAACATCTGATTCTGCAGTGAGACTGTGAGAGCTTTTTGCACACACACACACGCACGCGCACGCGCACACACACAGAGACATAGACAAACAAACACACACACACACACACACACACACACACACACACACACACACACACACACACACACACACACACACACACACACACACACACACACACACACACACACACACACACACACACACACACACACACACACACACACACACACACACACACACACACACACACACAGAGAGAGAGAGAGACATAGACAAACACAAAAAACAAACACATACTTAGGGTTAATTGTTGTGTCCGGTGCTGTTTATTCTCCTGTAGACCAAACACAGTTGTGTTTACAGTGAAGTATTATAACCCCATTCTTACAGCTCCAGACGGTATTATAGCCCTTTACGGGGCTAGACTTTAGAGTATATACACAATGATCCCGGCCCCCACACTACAGACAGACAGCAGTTGGATTGGGAATCATTAGGCTGATATGGGAAGAGGAGCTGTGTTTATACTCACAGGGACACAGACTACCAATATGTCTATAGGGCTGAATACTTCAGGAGAGAAGAGACAAATCATTATTGGATTGACGAGATTATATGTCATCTAATATATAATCTACAGATAATTATATATACACTCCCACTCATTTCTCCTCTGCCATAGCTGTATTATGGTGAGAGAGGAGGTCTGCAGTACTATGCCTGACATTTACTGTATACACACATTGTGCACACATGCTCCCCTTGCTCCATTCATTTACCGTTCTGTGCATTAATACAGTCAGGCATGTGAACATGGTTCATATCATTTATAGGACATTTCTGGTTTGGTATTGTGATGTCATGGGATAGTTGGTATATGGTTAGGCCTATGGGTGTGGATTGCTTCTCTATTCAGACCCTGTGTTGTGTAATACATGCCATTTAGCAGATGCTTTTATCTGAAGCCACTTACAGTCATGCGTGCATATATTTTATGTATGGGTGGTCCCGGGAATCAAACCCACTACCCTGGCGTTACAATCGCCATGCTCTACCAACTGAGCTACAAAGGTGAGGCAGCTCCTGAGGCTTTAGCTCCAGAAATGTACTGGGTTGCATAACTACAGTAGATTGAGATCCTTGCATGTTGACTACACCAACCGCCATATAGGGCACCCGGACTGTGGCACCATGCCCAGGCTGATGTGTGTCCCTTAAACAGTCAGCTGGTCTCTGACTACTGGGTATAATGGCTCCAGTGGAACTACCACTTTTAGGGCTCCTGAGTGGCGCAGTGTTCAAATACACTTCATCTCAATGCTAGAGGTGTCACTACAGACCCTGGTTCGATTCTGGGCTGTATCACAACCAGCTGTGATTGGGAGTGCCATCCCCGGGTTTGGCCGGGGTAGGCCGAATTTGTTCATGGCTGACCTGCCTAGTTAAAAAAAAAAAAATCTAAGTACATCACACACAGTTGGTGTATGAGACTATGGGTTGTATGGCTAGATGATAATGATACACGCCTGAGGTTTCTGAGACCTCAGGGTTGTCATGATATATGTTAGTGTGACAGACTGGACTGGACGTGCGTGTTTGTCATATGCAGTCCCGTTGTGCGTGCTGTCGGCAACAGGTTGAGTGATAGGAATTGGGATGAGGTCTCACTGTAACTGTCTTCTCCTGTGTGTGTGGGGGGGTCTTTCTTCCACAAACTGTTTTAGAGTGGTGTTGAATTCTTGAATATAATTCCAGGGTGTTTAGCAGTATCTTCTAAGTGTGGGTTTAAAGTTTGGGTTTCAAGTGTGTGTTAAGTGGAATTCTGTGTGTGGGAATCACACATAAACATCCGACCACCCCTTCTGTTTCTCTCTCTGGTCTCTACCTCTGGTCTCTCTCTCTGGTCTCTACCTCTGGTCTCTCTCTCTGGTCTCTCCCTCTGGTCTCTACCTCTGGTGTCTCTCTCTGGTCTCTACCTCTGGTCTCGCTCTCTGGTCTCTCCCTCTGGTCTCTTCCTCTCCCTCTCCCTGACTCTGGTCTCTACCTCGTGTCTCTCCCTCTCTCTGGTCTCTCTCTCTGGTCTCTCTCTCTGGTCTCTCTCTCTGGTCTCTACCCCTGGTCTCTCTCTGGTCTCCCTCTCTGATCTCTACCTCTGGTCTCTCCCTCTGGTCTCTACCTCTGGTCTCTACCTCTGGCCTCTACCTCTGGCCTCTACCTCTGGGCTCTCCTTCTGGTCCTACCTCTGGGCTCTCCCTTCTGTCTGGCCTTACCTTCCCTGATAGGGCCTCATCTCTTCTCTTCAATGTCACACCGGCCCCTCTGTCCTCAATACTAACTATCTCGCTCTCTCTCGGTGTGGGGAGATATTCACAGTTTAGGGGAACAATGGTTCTTTTGATGCGTCTGAACTCTTTGTATCGTATCGCTAATGAGCACTAATAGTCCTCTAGTATAGCGAGGGATGGATGGGGAGAGATAAAGGGAGAGTGGAAGGGAGAGAGAGATTGTTTATCTATTTCACTTGCTTTGGCAGTGTAAACATGTTTTCCCATGCCAATAAAGCCCTTTGAATTGAATTGAGAGAGAGTTCCTCACTTCTTGTGTATCTCTCAGCTACTCCTCCCCTCCCTCAGTGTCATTGGCTGGTCATTTAGTTGACAGGAGACTGATTTACAGAGGTGGCTGTATGGGCAGCCAGGTCGCTGAAGATCCACTGCGAAATTTGACATCCATCCAGGTAATGTTTTAACCCTACCCCAAACATTAACCCTTACCTTAACCATTTGTAAGTAGTGCCTAAACTTAACCTTTCAAATTTGACTTTTATGGACAAACGTCTGATTCTGCAGTGAGACAGAGAGCTCGTTGATATGTGGCTGTATATTACACTGTGTAAGATTGTAGTTTGGCTGTGGTTTTATCCAGCTTTTAGTTCTTGTCCTTATCTCTATCTCTCTATCCTGTTTACATACAGAGGTCTGTAGAGGAGAGGCTCACAGGCTCACTGGGGAACAATACCGAGAACATTCACAGCCTAGCCACGATTTAACACCCATTGTCTTGATTTAGGAACACACACACACACACACACACACACACACACACACACACACACACACACACACACACACACACACACACACACACACACACACACACACACACACACACACACACACACACACACACACACACACACACACACACACACACACACACACACACACACACACACACACACACACACACACACACACACACACACACACACTGACTTGTGGTTGGCAGTAGTCCTTATTGTAGTCCATGACAGGGGTAGCAGGTCTGGGCTGGGCTGGTTTCCCAAAATCATGGTAGCACTAAGATAATCTTTCATCCATTTAGTTTAAATGGAATTAAGATTATCTTAGTGCTACTATGCTTTTGGGAAACCAGCCCTGATCTCTAGCCCAGATAGAGACACCCTAGCCACTATTACAGTACACTCTGCACTTAGTGACAGCTGGAGCTCTGCTGCTCTGATATCAGGGCCTTGAGGTAGGGATGGGTGGAGAAGGGGAGGAGGAGAGGGGAATGAGTAGAGGTAGAGAGACGGAGGGGTAGAGGAGAGGAGGGTCATCAACTTTCAAAGGGCATCCAGCCCTCCTCTCCAGACCAGGTCTTTGTAATAACACCATTATAGCAACAATAGAGAAACGCCCAGCGGGCCTGACAGACGGCTCCATACTCTATAGTCTATACTCTATATAGCTCTGGGAGTTTGTGTGCTGCTGGAGTCATATGTGGTCTCGGGTTTCCCTCCTAAACCAGATTTCACATGATGGCAGAAATGTGCTGGACTCCCCAGTCCCCATGGGGTCAGGCACAGGAGCAGGTGGAAGATCAAATCGTTTGAACTTTGAGCACAGCAGAGTGCTGGGCACAACCTCCCCATCCTATGGATAGCAGCTGTTTTTCCCCTTACAAAGAAAAGACTAGGGGGAAGGTTGAGTTATGTAACAGCTACTCTCTTCCTTCAGATCTAAAAACACTTCAGGGCTAGGGGTAGAGGGTAGGGGGAGCTCACATAGAATGGTAGAGACCTATAGTGGCCAAAAGGCAGTATTAGCGTGGGCAGCGCCATTGAGGGCTTCCACCATTTTAATGTAGTCAACTGGATGGGACTTCCAACTTCATTGGCTGATCTTCCTAGTGACTCCAACCGGGTCATCAGGAGGGATCAACCAACTGTGAAGAAGAAAATGGACTACTTCAAAATGGAGATTGCCTCAATGGCGCTGCCCATGCTGTCACAGATGCCATAATAGCACAGATAGAATGATGAGGCCTCTTTCCATCTCTATGAGGGGGGGGCTGGAACAAGGACCCCAGCGGCTCTCCTTTGCAGGTGCATGTCTGTAAAGTCTCCTGGCCCAGAGGTTGTCCAATCAGGTGCCTTTGTGTAAAAATCTTGTTGTTTATTGGTGTGAATAAAATCTCTCAGAGTAAGCATGTTTGAGCCACACCCCCTACCCTGCCTAGCCCTGGCTAGCTGGCTGCCCTTTCACTGCAGCAGAAAAGAGGCCATTCATTCTGTACAGTGCTCTGCTGACACAGCAGCTTGTGTGTGTGTGTGTGTGTGTGTGTGTGTGTGTGTGTGTGTGTGTGTGTGTGTGTGTGTGTGTGTGTGTGTGTGTGTGTGTGTGTGTGTGTGTGTGTGTGTGTGTGTGTGTGTGTGTGTGTGTGTGTGTGTGTGTGTGTGTGTGTGTGTGTGTGTGTGTGTGTGTGTGTGTGTATGTTTGTGTAGCTTGTGTAGACAAAGCTCTCTCAAACACACTCATACACAGATCAGCTATGGGGTAGAATTGAAAATGCGAGCAAAGAGAGGAGAGGAGAACAGAGGAATCGAAAGTATGTGAAGGGCTCCTGACTGGAGCAGTGGTCTAAGGCACATCATCTCAGTGTAAGAGGCATCACTACAGTCCCTGGTTCAAATCAAGGCTGAATCACATCTGGCTGTGATTGGGAATCCCATAGGATGGTGCACAATTGGCCCAGTGTCAATTGTAAGAATTTGTTCTTAACTGACTTGCCTAGTCTCACTCTCTCTCTAGTTAAAGAAAGAAAGAAGGGAGGAGTGAAGATGTTCAAGTCATTGGGAGGCCTACAATACTTCAGGCTAGCACTCATCTTGTGTGAGGTCACTCTCTGACCCCTGACCATTAATCTCTAACCTTGCAAAGTGCAATAGTTCCTCAGGGTCCACACATGGCTTAATGTCACACACACACACACACAGTGTTCTATAAGCAAACTAGGGCTCAGCTAATGAACGTCATCAATTAGGACCAGATAGAATGTTCAGTTCCTCAGAAAGGTGTACACCTCGCTGTACATAGATTTTTCAAATTTTATTTTATTTTGTGTTATTGACTGTACGTTTGTTTATGGGTAACTCTGTGTTGTTGTTTTTGTCGCACTGCTTTGCTTTATCTTGGCAGGTCGAAGTTGTAAATGAGAACTTGTTCTCAACTGGCCTACCTGGTTAAATAAAGGTGTTCTCAACTGGCCTACCTGGTTAAATAAAGGTGTTCTCAACTGGCCTACCTGGTTAAATAAAGGTGTTCTCAACTGGCCTACCTGGTTAAATAAAGGTGTTCTCAACTGGCCTACCTGGTTAAATAAAGATGTTCTCAACTGGCCTACCTGGTTAAATAAAGGTGTTCTCAACTGGCCTACCTGGTTAAATAAAGGTGTTCTCAACTGGCCTACCTGGTTAAATAAAGGTGTTCTCAACTGGCCTACCTGGTTAAATAAAGGTGTTCTCAACTGGCCTACCTGGTTAAATAAAGGTGTTCTCAACTGGCCTACCTGGTTAAATAAAGGTGTTCTCAACTGGCCTACCTGGTTAAATAAAGGTGTTCTCAACTGGCCTACCTGGTTAAATAAAGGTGTTCTCAACTGGCCTACCTGGTTAAATAAAGGTGTTCTCAACTGGCCTACCTGGTTAAATAAAGGTGTTCTCAACTGGCCTACCTGGTTAAATAAAGGTGTTCTCAACTGGCCTACCTGGTTAAATAAAGGTGTTCTCAACTGGCCTACCTGGTTAAATAAAGGTGTTCTCAACTGGCCTACCTGGTTAAATAAAGGTGTTCTCAACTGGCCTACCTGGTTAAATAAAGGTGTTCTCAACTGGCCTACCTGGTTAAATAAAGGTGAAATATAACACAAATAAAAGGTGTCAGGTACCCTACTGAACTCTGCCTCCTTTTCCCACATTTTCCCTCCAGTTTCTCCAGGCCTTGTCATGACCACCCACACAAACACAGTTGCATGCACACTAATACTGAGCTGATCTACAGTATCTTCATGCGGAGGAGAGACAGAAAAGGAGGAGTGTAGCTTTAATTGACTAGCAGGGAGAACAGGGTCAAACCCTTTAGTCCCCCCCCCCCTCTATCCTTGTCCCCTATCCTTCTGTCTCCACGGTCAGGGTTGACCATGGAGAGACAGAGAAGAAATCCTCTGTTTTGAGCAGATCACAATGCCTATTCCTCTTCGCTACAACTCCGGCCATTCACCCCTATCCTCCCCTCCCTCCCCTAGTTTACATTTTAGTCAGTGAGCAGTGAGCAGGGTATATATAGTTCTAATGCTGTCTGGGTCTAAAGCCATGTATAGTGCCACTAGAAGTTCAGAAAGGAATCAATCATCTTGAGCGCAACACACACACACACACTGACTTGTGGTTGGCAGTAGTCCTTATTTTAGTCAATAGATTAAAAACTGGATAATCAGAAGCATAAATCTGCATAAACAGTTTTTTTTCTCAACCCCTCTCTCTCTCTCTCTCTCTCTCTCTCTCTCTCTCTCTCTCTCTCTCTCTCTCTCTCTCTCTCTCTCTCTCTCTCTCTGTCCCCCTTCTCTCTCACCCTGTCCCCCTTCTCTCTCTCCTGTCCCCCTTCCCTCTCTACTGTCCCCCTTCTCTCTCTCCTGTCCCCCTTCTCTCTCTACTGTCCCCCTTCTCTCTCTCCTGTCCCCCTTCTCTCTCTCCTGTCCCCCTTCTCTCTCTCTCCTGTCCCCCTTCTCTCTCTCCTGTCCCCCTTCTCTCTCTCCTGTCCCCCTTCTCTCTCTCCTGTCCCCCTTCTCTCTCTCTCTCCCTGTCCCCCTTCTCTCTCTCCTGTTCCCCTTCTCTCTCTCCTGTCCCCCTTCTCTCTCTCCTGTCCCCCTTCTCTCTCTCTCTCTCTCTCTCTCTCTCTCTCTCTCTCTCTCTCTCTCTCTCTCTCTCTCTCTCTCTCTCTCTCTCTCTCTCTCCTGTCCCCCTTCTCTCTCACCTGTCCCCCTTCTCTCTCTCCTGTCCCCCTTCTCTCTCTCTACTGTCCCCCTTCTCTCTCTCCTGTCCCCCTTCTCTCTCTCCTGTCCCCCTTCTCTCTCTCTCCTGTCCCCCTTCTCTCTCTCCTGTCCCCCTTCTCTCTCTCTGTCCCCCATCTCTCTCTCTCTCCTGTCCCCCTTCTCTCTCTCCTGTCCCCCTTCTCTCTCTCCTGTCCCCCTTCTCTCTCTCTCTCTCTCCTGTCCCCCTTCTCTCTCTCTCTCTCTCTCTCCTGTCCCCCTTCTCTCTCTCCCTGTCCCCCTTCTCTCTCTCCTGTCCCCCTTCTCTCTCTCCTGTCCCCCTTCTCTCTCTCTCTCTCCTGTCCCCCTTCTCTCTCTCCTGTCCCCCTTCTCTCTCTCCTGTTCCCCTTCTCTCTCTCCTGTCCCCTTCTCTCTCTCCTGTCCCCCTTCTCTCTCTCCTGTCCCCCCCCCCCCTCTCTCTCTCTCTCTCTCTCTCTCTCTCTCTCTCTCTCTCTCTCTCTCTCTCTCTCTCTCTCTCTCTCTCTCTCTCTCTCTCTCTCTCTCTCTCTCTCTCTCTCCTGTCCCCCTTCTCTCTCTCCTGTCCCCCTTCTCCCTCTCCTGTCCCTCTTCTCTCTCTCTCTCTCTCCCTGTCCCCCTTCTCTCTCTCTCTCTCTCCTGTCCCCCTTCTCTCTCTCCTGTCCCCCTTCTCTCTCTCTCTCTCTCTCTCTCTCTCTCTCTCTCTCTCTCTCTCTCTCTCTCTCTCTCTCTCTCTCTCTCTGTCCCCCTTCTCTCTCTCCGGTCCCCCTTCTCTCTCTCCTGTCCCTCTTCTCTCTCTCTCTCTCTCCTGTCCCCCTTCTCTCTCTCCTGTCCCCTTCTCTCTCTCCTGTCCCCCTTCTCTCTCTCTCTCTCTCTCCTGTCCCCCTTCTCTCTGCCCTGTCCCCCCGCTCTCTCTCTCTCTCTCTCTCTCTCTCTCTCTCTCTCTCTCTCTCTCTCTCTCTCTCTCTCTCTCTCTCTCTCTCTCTCTCTCTCTCTCTCTCTCTCTCTCTCTCTCCTGTCCCCCTTCTCTCTCTCACACTCTCCCTCTCTCTCTCCTGTCCCCCTTCTCTCTCTCTCTCTCCTGTCCCCCTTCTCTCTCTCACACTCTCTCTCTCTCCTGTCCCCCTTCTCTCTCTCCTGTACCCCTTCTCTCTCTCCTGTCCCCCTTCTCTCTGCCCTGTCCCCCTCTCTCTCTCTCTCTCTCTCTCTCTCTCTCTCTCTCTCTCTCTCTCTCTCTCTCTCTCTCTCTCTCTCCTGTCCCCCTTCTCTCTCTCACACTCTCCCTCTCTCTCTCTCCTGTCCCCCTTCTCTCTCTCTCTCTCCTGTCCCCCTTCTCTCTCTCACACTCTCTCTCTCTCCTGTCCCCCTTCTCTCTCTCCTGTACCCCTTCTCTCTCTCCTGTCCCCTTCTCTCTCTCCTGTCCCCCTTCTCTCTCTCCTGTCCCCTTCTCTCTCTCCTGTACCCCTTCTCTCTCTCCTGTCCCCTTCTCTCTCTCCTGTCCCCCTTCTCTCTCTCCTGTCCCCCTTCTCTCTCTCTCTCTCTCTCTCTCTCCTGTCCCCCTTCTCTCTCACACTCTCTCTCTCTCTCCTGTCCCCCTTCTCTCTCTCCTGTCCCCCTCTCTCTCTCTCTCTCTCTCTCTCTCCTGTCCCCCTTCTCTCTCTCTCTCTCTCTCTCTCTCTCTCTCTCTCTCTCTCTCTCTCTCTCTCTCTCTCTCTCTCTCTCTCTCTCTCTCTCTCTCCCCTGTCCCCCTTCTCTCTCTCTCGCTCTCTCTCTTTTAAGTGTTATATTCTCAGCTAAGTGTTTTAGCAATGTGCAAGAAGATAAACAGATAAATATTGGTGGTATTTACAATGTTGTTTGTGCTCCACTGCTTTTCTCATTACAACAGGCCACAAATCTTGCTGCTGTGATTGCACATTGTGTTATTTCACCTAACGGATATGGGAGTTTATCAATGTTGGATTAAAAAAAAAATCTTTGTGGGTCTGTGTGATCTCTAATGTGGTCTTACATTTGGCCGGAGGTTAGGAAGTGCAGCTCAGTTTCCACCTCATTTTGTGGACAGTGAGCACATACAGCATCCTGTCTTCATTTGAGAGCCAGGTCTGCCTATGCTCACTGAGTCTGTACATAGTCAAGGATTTCCTTCATTTTGGGTCAGTCACAGTGGTCAGGTATTCTGCCACTGTGTACTGTCTGTTTAGCGCCAGATAGCATTCCAATTTGCTGGTTGATTCTTTCCAGTGTCTCAAATAGTTATCCTTTTGCTTTCTCATCATTTGGTTGGGTCTAATTGTGTTGCTGGCCTGGGGCTCTGTGTGGTCTGTTTGTGAACAGAGCCCTGGCATCTACTGGGCAGAGAGATGGGGAGGGGAGAGAGGATTCAGCAAGGACAGAGAGCCTTTTATAAACAGGCAGTCAAGGCAGAGAGGAGAGGGTCTGACATCAGAGAGGGCCCCCCCCTTCTGTTTTCTGTTCCACACTCTTGAGCTTCCCTGCTCTTTGAATGGTTTAGGCCGGTTAGTGGAGGACAGTGTGTGTGTGTGTGTGTGTGTGTGTGTGTGTGTGTGTGTGTGTGTGTGTGTGTGTGTGTGTGTGTGTGTGTGTGTGTGTGTGTGTGTGTGTGTGTGTGTGTGTGTGTGTGTGTGTGTGTGTGTGTGTGTGTGTGTATGTGTGTGTGTGTGTGTGTGTGTGTGTGTGTGTGTGTGTGTTTCCCACGTGTGTTAAATCCATGACCTCCTTTCACTCCTTTTTATTAGCAAGTAAATCCCCCCTCCCAAGGACCAGGCCAGTATGAAGGGAGAGAGAGAGAGAGAGAGAGAGAGAGAGAGAGAGAGAGAGAGAGAGAGAGAGAGAGAGAGAGAGAGAGAGAGAGAGAGAGAGAGAGAGAAAGAGGCAGGTGGTTCTAGTTCTTCAAATGGGCTGTTTACCATACGGGCCACTGGAGGTCTCACAGAGTGTGTGCATTGACAGTAAACTCAACAGTACATTAAAATAACTATCTACAAGTCTGAGAGAGACACCCGTTCCCAGTCTCCCTCTCCAGTTGCAGCCATGGTTGGTGTGTGTTTGTGCAGGTGTCTGCAGTGAACTCCCTGTCTACTGCCCTGGACCATTCAGGTGTCTACAGAGAGAAAGAGAAGAGGGAGAGGGAGAAGGAAGGAAAGAGAGAGCTGAGTGAGAGACAGAAATTAGATCTAATGGAGAAGGAGAGAAAGAGGAAGAAGAGGGATAGAGAGATAATTGCACAACTCACACACGTACACACTTTAACCGACAGAGTAGACTGAACTCTACGTTTTCTAAATGAGCCAACTGTACTACAAGTTTAGTAGCACTCCTCTCCATTCCTCCATTTAATGGGATTAGTTCAATCCAAACACTGTAAATAGAATCAGCAGGAGGTTGTTGACAATGTAAACAAGGGGTTTAATGCCCTGAACCACACATGCTGTTTACCACGCCCAGGTAGACTGGGCTTCTCTCCACAGGTCACAGGTGAGTTGACTGTGTGTGTTGAGTGCTCATATGCGTGTCTGAGAGTTGTCCTAGGTGTTTGTTGACCTGTGAATGTATGCATGTGTTCAGTCATGCTGCCCAGCCTTGCTATCCACCGCACCTCAGTGCATCCGTACCAGCGTGGATTCTACTGCAGTGACGTCAGTCTGCGTTACTCCTACAAGAGCTCCACCATCCCCTCCTCTGTCCTCACTGGCGTGGGGCTCACTCTGCCCAGTATGGCCGTAAGTCAGACCTACCATGGAGCACTCTGATTGGAGAAGGCTGGGAGGAGAGAGGGGGTAAGCCTGGAGGTCTAGAGGTCTGCATGGTCAACTGAGTCAGACAGAGTGACGATATTAGATGAAAGATTTAAACAGTGGGTTAGATTTGAGTTAACTGGGTGGTGATTCTGTGACTATCTCTGACCGTCACTCTTCTACACTCAGACAACCATGTTGGACCAACCTCCGTTTCTCTCTCCTCCTATCCCATGTTCCCGTGGTGAAACCCGCACGCTCCCTCCCTCAACCTCCTGTTTGTGTCCAAGTCACTGACCTACTGTCTTTGTCTCTTCCCCTCCCTCTCTCCCCCCCCTCTCTCTTCCACTCTCTCCCCTTTCTCTTTCTCTCCTTTCTCTTTCTTCCACTCATTCCCCCTCTCTCTCTTCCACTCTCCCCTCTCTCTTCCAATCTCTCCCCCTCCCCCTCTCTCTCTCTTCCATGCTCTCCCTCTCTCTCCCTTCGCCCCATCTCTCTCTCTCTCTCTCTCTCTCTCTCTCTCTCTCTCTCTCTCTCTCTCTCTCTCTCTCTCTCTCTCTCTCTCTCTCTCTCTCTCTCTATCTATCTATCTATCTATCTATCTATCTATCTATCTATCTATCTATCTATCTATCTATCTATCTATCTATCTATCTATCTATCTATCTATCTATCTATCTATCTATCACTCTCTCTCCCTCTCTCTGTGCAGCTGGCCTGCCCTTCCTGATAATAGAGACTAGCACCATACAGCCGTACCAGAGAGGTTTTTACTGTTCTGATGAGTCCATCCGGTACCCATGTAAAAATGGAGACACTATCAGCGATGCTGTGCTCTGTGCTGCTGGCATTCTTATTGCCATCCTCTCTGTAAGTCTACCTCTGAGTATCTCTTCCAGTCCATCACTTCATACTCATCCCTTCCTGTCTACCTCTGAGTATCTCTTCCAGTCCATCACTTCATACTCATCCCTTCCTGTCTACCTCTCTGAGTATCTCTTCTAGTCCCTCACTTCATACTCATCCCTTCCTGTCTAGCTCTCTAAATATCTCTTCCAGTCCATCACTTCATACTCATCCCTTCCTGTCTACCTGTCTGAGTATCTCTTCTAGTCCCTCACTTCATACTCATCCCTTCCTGTCTACCTCTCTGAGTATCTCTTCTCGTCCATCACTTCATACTCATCCCTTCCTGTCTACCTCTCTGAGTATCTCTTCTAGTCCCTCACTTCATACTCATCCCTTCCTGTCTACCTCTCTATCTCATCTAGTCCCTCACTTCATACTCATCCCTTCCTGTCTACCTCTATGAGTATCTCTTCCAGTCCATCACTTCATACTCATCCCTTCCTGTCTACCTCTCTGAGTATCTCTTCTAGTCCCTCACTTCATACTCATCCCTTCCTGTCTACCTCTCTGAGTATCTCTTCTAGTCCCTCACTTCATACTCATCCCTTCCTGTCTACCTCTCTTAGTATCTCTTCCTCACTTCATACTCTATACTCATCCCTTCCTGTCTCTGTTTGTGTGTGTGTGTGATTTTCATATGTTGTCTGCTCTGTGTGAAGTCATTTTCCATCGCCATAACAGCATTGACTCGCTCCACACTGAATATAGACCAGTTTCCATTCTTCTGATGATCAAGGGAGGGTGTGTGTACGTGTGTGCGTTTGTATGTGAACCACACACCTGGTTTGAGCTGTTGATGTGATACATTACATTACCATGCCCCCTGTTGCCTATTGCCTACCCTCTAGGCTTGGTGCTCCAGTGCCCTTTCCCACCACACACACACACACACCAGACACACCCAGAGTGCTTAGCCCCCTCTACTATACGAGACCCCAGGCTGTGCTCTGTTGGAGTCTATCCCGATGGTGGTGCAATCTAGCAACCAGCTCAGCACTTCTGCTTTTTCAAACCAGGAGTGTGTGTGTGTGTGTGTGTGTGTGTGTGTGTGTGTGTGTGTGTGTGTGTGTGTGTGTGTGTGTGTGTGTGTGTGTGTGTGTGTGTGTGTGTGTGTGTGTGTGTGTGTGTGTGTGTGTGTGTGTGTGTGTGTGTGTGTGTGTGTTCTCACAGCTCATGGTGTGGGCAAAATGGGGTGTTTTACACATCTGTATATCATTAGTGGTGTCTTCTGTGATTCTGACACAGTCCCACTCTGACACACACACACACACACTAGAGGTCGACTGATTCATCAGAATGGGCGATAAATTGGGGCCGAT
>NC_060187.1:28141639-28271639 GCF_021184085.1 Oncorhynchus gorbuscha | reverse complement strand
GAACTCTAGTGTTACAACATCACTGCAGGACTCTGAGACAGTGTTAACCCACTAAGCTAAGGCCAGAACTCTAGTGTTACAACATCACTGCAGGACTCTGAGACAGTGTTAACCCACTAAGCTAAGGCCAGAACTCTAGTGTTACAACATCACTGCAGGACTCTGAGACAGTGTTAACCCACTAAGCTAAGGCCAGAACTCTAGTGTTACAACATCACTGCAGGACTCTGAGACAGTGTTAACCCACTAAGCTAAGGCCAGAACTCTAGTGTTACCAGAACCCACTCTAGTGTTACAACATCACTGCAGGACTCTGAGACAGTGTTAACCCACTAAGCTAAGGCCAGAACTCTAGTGTTACAACATCACTGCAGGACTCTGAGACAGTGTTAACCCACTAAGCTAAGGCCAGAACTCTAGTGTTACAACATCACTGCAGGACTCTGAGACAGTGTTAACCCACTAAGCTAAGGCCAGAACTCTAGTGTTACAACATCACTGCAGGACTCTGAGACAGTGTTAACCCACTAAGCTAAGGCCAGAACTCTAGTGTTACAACATCACTGCAGGACTCTGAGACAGTGTTAACCCACTAAGCTAAGGCCAGAACTCTAGTGTTACAACATCACTGCAGGACTCTGAGACAGTGTTAACCCACTAAGCTAAGGCCAGAACTCTAGTGTTACAACATCACTGCAGGACTCTGAGACAGTGTTAACCCACTAAGCTAAGGCCAGAACTCTAGTGTTACAACATCACTGCAGGACTCTGAGACAGTGTTAACCCACTAAGCTAAGGCCAGAACTCTAGTGTTACAACATCACTGCAGGACTCTGAGACAGTGTTAACCCACTAAGCTAAGGCCAGAACTCTAGTGTTACAACATCACTGCAGGACTCTGAGACAGTGTTAACCCACTAAGCTAAGGCCAGAACTCTAGTGTTACAACATCACTGCAGGACTCTGAGACAGTGTTAACCCACTAAGCTAAGGCCAGAACTCTAGTGTTACAACATCACTGCAGGACTCTGAGACAGTGTTAACCCACTAAGCTAAGGCCAGAACTCTAGTGTTACAACATCACTGCAGGACTCTGAGACAGTGTTAACCCACTAAGCTAAGGCCAGAACTCTAGTGTTACAACATCACTGCAGGACTCTGAGACAGTGTTAACCCACTAAGCTAAGGCCAGAACTCTAGTGTTACAACATCACTGCAGGACTCTGAGACAGTGTTAACCCACTAAGCTAAGGCCAGAAGTCTAGTGTTACAACATCACTGCAGGACTCTGAGACAGTGTTAACCCACTAAGCTAAGGCCAGAAGTCTAGTGTTACAACATCACTGCAGGACTCTGAGACAGTGTTAACCCACTAAGCTAAGGCCAGAACTCTAGTGTTACAACATCACTGCAGGACTCTGAGACAGTGTTAACCCACTAAGCTAAGGCCAGAACTCTAGTGTTACAACATCACTGCAGGACTCTGAGACAGTGTTAACCCACTAAGCTAAGGCCAGAACTCTAGTGTTACAACATCACTGCAGGACTCTGAGACAGTGTTAACCCACTAAGCTAAGGCCAGAACTCTAGTGTTACAACATCACTGCTGGACTCTGAGACAGTGTTAACCCACTAAGCTAAGGCCAGAACTCTAGTGTTACAACATCACTGCAGGACTCTGAGACAGTGTTAACCCACTAAGCTAAGGCCAGAACTCTAGTGTTACAACATCACTGCAGGACTCTGAGACAGTGTTAACCCACTAAGCTAAGGCCAGAAGTCTAGTGTTACAACATCACTGCAGGACTCTGAGACAGTGTTAACCCACTAAGCTAAGGCCAGAACTCTAGTGTTACAACATCACTGCAGGACTCTGAGACAGTGTTAACCCACTAAGCTAAGGCCAGAACTCTAGTGTTACAACATCACTGCAGGACTCTGAGACAGTGTTAACCCACTAAGCTAAGGCCAGAACTCTAGTGTTACAACATCACTGCAGGACTCTGAGACAGTGTTAACCCACTAAGCTAAGGCCAGAACTCTAGTGTTACAACATCACTGCAGGACTCTGAGACAGTGTTAACCCACTAAGCTAAGGCCAGAACTCTAGTGTTACAACATCACTGCAGGACTCTGAGACAGTGTTAACCCACTAAGCTAAGGCCAGAACTCTAGTGTTACAACATCACTGCAGGACTCTGAGACAGTGTTAACCCACTAAGCTAAGGCCAGAACTCTAGTGTTACAACATCACTGCAGGACTCTGAGACAGTGTTAACCCACTAAGCTAAGGCCAGAACTCTAGTGTTACAACATCACTGCAGGACTCTGAGACAGTGTTAACCCACTAAGCTAAGGCCAGAACTCTAGTGTTACAACATCACTGCAGGACTCTGAGACAGTGTTAACCCACTAAGCTAAGGCCAGAACTCTAGTGTTACAACATCACTGCAGGACTCTGAGACAGTGTTAACCCACTAAGCTAAGGCCAGAACTCTAGTGTTACAACATCACTGCAGGACTCTGAGACAGTGTTAACCCACTAAGCTAAGGCCAGCACTCTAGTGTTACAACATCACTGCAGGACTCTGAGACAGTGTTAACCCACTAAGCTAAGGCCAGAACTCTAGTGTTACAACATCACTGCAGGACTCTGAGACAGTGTTAACCCACTAAGCTAAGGCCAGAACTCTAGTGTTACAACATCACTGCAGGACTCTGAGACAGTGTTAACCCACTAAGCTAAGGCCAGAACTCTAGTGTTACAACATCACTGCAGGACTCTGAGACAGTGTTAACCCACTAAGCTAAGGCCAGAACTCTAGTGTTACAACATCACTGCAGGACTCTGAGACAGTGTTAACCCACTAAGCTAAGGCCAGAACTCTAGTGTTACAACATCACTGCAGGACTCTGAGACAGTGTTAACCCACTAAGCTAAGGCCAGAACTCTAGTGTTACAACATCACTGCAGGACTCTGAGACAGTGTTAACCCACTAAGCTAAGGCCAGAACTCTAGTGTTACAACATCACTGCAGGACTCTGAGACAGTGTTAACCCACTAAGCTAAGGCCAGAACTCTAGTGTTACAACATCACTGCAGGACTCTGAGACCGTGTTAACCACCTATCACTAACACTTAACACTAGTTCCTAATTCTGAAAATCACTCTACTCTCGGTAGTTATGATGCACTGGCTACTACAGCAAACCATGCTCGATCAGCTGAGCAAACTTGTTCCAGCCTAGTGCAAGCTTTTTTTGATGGCCATGCGGTAGCTAGTTTGTCTGCTTGAGTTATCAGACAGATCAGTGCCAGATCAGTGCATATGGCCGGTGTGCTACATAACATGTGACAATGTTAACCCAGAGACATAGATAGGATCTCTGTTATCTCTCTGTCTTTGTTAAAGGGGTCATCTGTCCATCTCATCCCCTCCTCCATCCCCTCATCAGCTCCTCTGCCATACCGCATCATTAAAGACATCATGTCAGTGGTGCCCAAGGGAACGGCAGGCCATGCTCAATGTGTCCATCTCTCCATTATTCATTCATCATCCATCTTGTCTCCATCCTCCCTGTTTTATCCATGTTTTCACTTAATCAACAGGTGCTTAATTACACATTGTCACTGTGTGTGTGCATGTGTTTGACCTAACTGCATGATAGTTGATAATATCACTCATCAGAACCCGATCAAGAGTTTGTTTGTAATGTTCAATTCCTTTCACCTCTTCATCTCAAATCCTCCTCTCCTCTCCTCTCCTCTCCTCTCCTCTCCTCTCCTCTCCTCTCCTCTCCTCTCCTCTCCTCTCCTCTCCTCTCCTCTCCTCTCCTCTCCTCTCCTCTCCTCTCCTCTCCTCTCCTCTCCTCTCCTCTCCTCTCCTCTCTATAGATTGTTATAGGAGAGTGTTACCGGATTCACCATCTGAGTGAGGGATCTAAGTCTTTCATTGGGAACCCTTATGTCTCATCTCTCTACAAACAGGTGAGTACTAGTAGAGGTCTGGGTGGGTAGAGACTGGACAATAAATGATACATTTCAAGAATATTCTTGTTTTAATTTTGAAGGTTATATGGTACTAATGGTTGTAATACATCTCTAGGTTGGAGTGTTTATATTTGGCTGTGCCATTAGTCAGTCGTTCACAGACATCGCCAAGGTGTCAGTGGGCAGGATGAGACCGCACTTCCTGGACGTGTGTAACCCTGACTGGTCAGCCATCAACTGTTCCCTCGGATATATCACCTCATACACCTGTAAGGGCCCTGAGAGCAAAGTACAGGAAGCCAGGTCAGTACACATATCAAAACACATATGCATGCACACAAACACGCAGACAGAGGCACGCACACACATACAGACACGCACGCACATACAGACACGCACGCACATACAGACACGCACGCACATACAGACACGCACACACATACAGACACGCACACACATACAGGCACGCACACACTTACAGGCACGCACACACATACAGACACGCACACACATACAGACACGCACGCACATACAGACACGCACGCACATACAGACACACACGCACATACAGACACGCACGCACATACAGACACGCACATACAGACACGCACATACAGACAGGCACATACAGACACGCACGCACGCACATACAGACACGCACGCACATACAGACACGCACACACATACAGACAAGCACACACATACAGACACGCACACACATACAGACACGCACGCACATACAGACACGCACGCACATACAGACACGCACACACATACAGACACGCACGCACATACAGACACGCACACACATACAGACACGCACACACATACAGACACGCACGCACATACAGACACGCACGCACATACAGACACGCACCCACACCAGACACGCACACACACTCACTCACTCACTCACTCACTCACTCACTCACTCACTCACTCACTCACTCACTCACTCACTCACTCACTTTCACTCACACAGACTACTCATGTTTGCTTGTTTGTTTTACCAGGAAATCCTTCTTCTCAGGACATGCCTCCTTCTCCATGTTTACTATGCTCTACCTGGCTGTGAGTAACACACACACACACACACTGTGGTACACAGAAACAATGGAGTGGTGCAGATGACAGAGGGCATCATGGGAAATAGGTGTAGCCCTTCACACTCATACCTGTATACGGGTTGAAAATGGCAGATTTTGGCACTGACTTAATCGGAACGCAGTGGCTGTATAGTAAAACATGATGCCAGACCTCTGCGCGACATGACGTCAGGTTCTGCGCTTCACAGCTCTGTCTGGGTTTTGACGGCCACTTCTGAACTTTAGCGCTGGACGCGACAAGATGTTTCCTCTATTCC
This sequence comes from Oncorhynchus gorbuscha, assembly GCF_021184085.1. NCBI lineage: Eukaryota > Metazoa > Chordata > Actinopteri > Salmoniformes > Salmonidae > Oncorhynchus > Oncorhynchus gorbuscha. Next base: position 28,266,285 of record NC_060187.1, on the reverse strand, counting down.
TCTAAGTAATTGGGCAGCTTTAGCACATTTTCTGACGTCTGAGTGAGGGGAATGCAGTAAATTAAGAGCACTCAATGTATTTTGAAAGATGAGACAATGATTATAATAAATACCTCTTTGAGTACAAATGTGCATTTCCATGTCATGAAACTAATTTCATATACAGTATCAATGTTTATGATCACCTTGTTTGATGTTCAGTTATGGCATGGTGTCATACCCTGGGTTGTTGTGAACAGAATGAGCCTTTGTTTGTGAAGAAAACTTGCCGCGGCAGACACACCCCAATTCACTCATGACTCCTTTCTATTCGCACCAAAATTACAATCTGTTTCCCCGAATTGTCTTGTGAAAGCCTAACACTGTAAGACTATATTTTATAGCATAGCTAGTCATGTTGGCAATAGAACAAGCTTCGAAATGATGCCCTCCTGACCCAGATTGCAATTGATAATGGACCGTTTTGGGATTGTGTAAACAACAACAGTGATTGTGTGATGGGGGGATGCAGGGTTGTGTTCCAACCAAAACAACTTCAAGTGTGCTTGTTCTAGTTCCTCAAAAATAATTGTTAAAAAACACCTTATAGTTGAAGAGCTTTTGAATCATAAAAGTGCATAGAAATGGAATAGGAACTATGTTCACTTTGGAGAGGTGTGTGACCACTTGGAGACATCAGTTAGTCCTCTCACTTATGCTGCAACTATTCCAAATGATCCAGGAATATTCTTATCATCTTACTGAATGTATGAAGAGTTTTTGCAGCAAAAAGAACAGTAGATGAAAAATTGCTACCATGGTTATGCATTTCATATTCCTTCTGTATATTCCTATCCATGTAGGCCAATTCCCACGAGTGTAAAGGGTTAATGAGCTGCAGGATTCATCTGTCTGATGAAAAAGATCTTTGTTTCCCTCTATCCCCTCATCATCCCGACTCCCCCACTAACCCCTTCTCCCTCCCTCTGTCCTGCTCATAGTTTAATCAGACACTCTGAAGAGTTATTTTATTTCCTCCTGTCCCTAGAGGGATGGATGGATGTACTCGACCTGTTGTCCTCTTAACAGCTGAACACACTTCCTCTGTCCTTCTCTCTCTCCTTCTCTCTCCTCTCTTTCTCTCTCTCTCTCTCTCTGCCGATCTCCACCTGTTGTGGTCTCTTGGTCTGTCTTTGTACCCCAGCGGGCCTCAACGCTTCCAACACACTAATTACATACACTGACCCCCCCCAGCCCCCCCTCTCTTTCTTTGTCTCTACCTCCCCTCTTTATCCCCCCATCTCCTCTTCCACTCTATTAAGTCTGCAGATATTTCCACAACTATGCTCAGTGTTTTGGGCTTGGATAGGCTGAACTTGGCTGAGCTGGGTTGTCAAGCTTTTGGGTGTGTACTGTTGGCCTATGCTTCCTGGAGTATTGTGCGGTATTTTGTGGTGAGTACTGGGTATTTCCCTGCCTCTCTCTGACAGCCTCTCTGTTAGAATGGTGAGAGGGAGTGTAAAAGAGAGGAGGGGTGGAAGAAGAGAGGTGTGCCTCCAGACCGCAGGCTTGACATTCAAACCACAAACACGTTGTCTGGGAGGTGGATCTAGTGGTGAAGTCACAGAGAGAGCAAGAAGAGAGGGAGGAAGAGAGCGAGGAGATAAGAGCCAACTTTCCTAGGGAATATAAACTGACCAGGCAGTTTGTACAGTATTCACACAGACAGCGACACACACATTCACACTAACAGCGACACACACATCAACACACACCCCAGGGATCCTGTTTTTATAATTGAGGGTTAGTAAACAACAATATTACAGACATTATGTTGTGGTGTGGAATGATGGCAGGACATCTCTTTATCTCCCTCTATTTCCTAGTTGTGTTATATATATCTGTCCCAGAGTGATTACGTGAGTCAGTGAGTCAGAGAAAGCAGTCTCTCTTCTTGAGTAGAATTCTTCTGTAAGAAACCACTAAACTGTGGCTTCATATCTTCTCAGTCATTCATGGAGTTTAGAAACATCTTTAGTGTTTTTTTTATAGTAGTTTTTCTCAGGGCAGAAACACAATAGTCTTCTGATGGATAAGTGTTAGTGAGACATTCCTCAGTCTGTGGTAAGAACATCTCTCATGCAGAGCTACTGGCTGTAGTGTGAGTAAGACCAGGACCGGAACTACAGCCAGTAGCTCTGCAATACCAGGACTGGAACTACAGCCAGTAGCTCTGCAATACCAGGTCTGGAACTACAGCCAGCGGCTCTATAGAACCAGGTCTGGAACTACAGCCAGCGGCTCTATAGAACCAGGTCTGGAACTACAGCCAGCAGCTCTATAGGACCAGGTCTGGAACTACAGCCAGTAGCTCTATAGGACCAGGTCTGGAACTACAGCCAGCAGCTCTATAGGACCAGGACTGGAACTACAGCCAGCAGCTCTATAGGACCAGGTCTGGAACTACAGCCAGCGGCTCTATAGGACCAGGTCTGGAACTACAGCCAGCAGCTCTATAGAACCAGGTCTGGAACTACAGCCAGCGGCTCTATAGAACCAGGTCTGGAACTACAGCCAGCGGCTCTATAGAACCAAGTCTGGAACTACAGCCAGCAGCTCTATAGAACCAGGTCTGGACCTACAGCCAGTAGCTCTGCAATACAAGGACTGGAACTACAGCCAGCAGCTCTGCAATACCAGGACTGGAACTACAGCCAGCAGCTCTGCAATACCAGGACTGGAACTACAGCCAGCAGCTCTGCAATACCAGGTCTGGAACTACAGCCAGCGGCTCTATAGAACCAGGTCTGGAACTACAGCCAGCGGCTCCATAGAACCAGGTCTGGAACTACAGCCAGCAGCTCTATAGGACCAGGACTGGAACTACAGCCAGCAGCTTTATAGAACCAGGTCTGGAACTACAGCCAGTAGCTCTATAGGACCAGGTCTGGAACTACAGCCAGCAGCTCTGCAATACCAGGACTGGAACTACAGCCAGTAGCTCTATAGGACCAGGTCTGGAACTACAGCCAGTAGCTCTATAGGACCAGGACTGGAACTACAGCCAGCAGCTTTATAGAACCAGGTCTGGAACTACAGCCAGTAGCTCTATAGGACCAGGTCTGGAACTACAGCCAGCAGCTCTGCAATACCAGGACTGGAACTACAGCCAGTAGCTCTATAGGACCAGGTCTGGAACTACAGCCAGTAGCTCTATAGGACCAGGTCTGGAACTACAGCCAGTAGCTCTATAGGACCAGGTCTGGAACTACAGCCAGTAGCTCTATAGGACCAGGTCTGGAACTACAGCCAGTAGCTCTATAGGACCAGGACTGGAACTACAGCCAGTAGCTCTGCAAGACCACCAGGACTGGAACTAAAGCTAGTAGCTCTATAGGACCAGGTCTGGAACTACAGCCAGTAGCTCTATAGGACCAGGACTAGAACTACAGCCAGTAGCTCTATAGGACCAGGACTGGAACTATAGCTAGTAGCTCTATACCTTTTCCCTCCTTCACCTTATCCTCCCCCCCAAACTATAAACATCCCTGAGAGAAAGAGAAAGAGTGCAGGAGAGATGGGAGAGAGGGATGGGTGGGTACCTTCCTCTCTTTGCTCGAAGAAAACAATGATGAGCAACAATGATGATGAGCTTGTCTTCCAGGAAGAGCCAGTCAACCTACTCCTTACCTTCCTCTGGGAATTTTAGGAAGGGGGTTTGACTGGGCTATTGTTAGATCAGCTTGGTGAGGGTGGAACTTGGAACTTGGTGGAACTTGGTGAGAGTAGAATTAGAAAAGAAACCTGATTTAGAATTCGAAAACAAGCCCGATTTTGATAAACTCCCATATCTACTGGGTGAAATACCACAGTGTGCCATCACAGCAGCAAGATTTGTGACCTGCTGCCACAAGAAAAGGTTAACCAGTGAAGAATAAACACCATTGTAAATATAACCCATAGTTATGCTTATTGATTTTCTCTTTTGTACTTTAACCATTTGTACATCGTTACAACACTGTGTATATACAGTACATGATATAACATTTGTAATGTCTTTATTCTTTTGGAACTTCTGTGAGTGTAATGTTTACTGTTAATTTTTGTATTGTTTATTTCACTTTTGTATATTATCTACCTCACTTGCTTTGGTAATGTTAAAATATGGTTCCCATGCCAATAAAGCCCCTTGAATTGAATTGAGTGGAGAGGTGAGAGAGGGGGTGAGGAAGGGAGTGAGGGAGACCTTGCCGGAGACGGCCCCACCCAGTCTCTGGCCATATGAAGCAGGAAGTACAGGTCTGAGTCTGAGGAGAGATGAAGAAACACAGGAAGTCCAAGGGTCCAGGCCCTGAACTCACTTTGTGTGTGTGTGCGCACACGCATGGGCACGCGTGTGTGTGATTGAGAATGGCCTTGGCCGTTTGCATTCCTGTTTTGGTTGTGCTTTGGTGTAAAATATAGCCCAGCTAAGCTGACTAAGTCAGAGGGCACATCCGCTTGTCTGTTGTTTATTCTAATGGGGGGAGAGAGTTCACTCTGAACGGGTGTTGAACATGGACAGGAGTGTGTGTGAGTTTCTGTTGGGTTTAGTCAGTAGTCATGGTTTTTTTTTACAGCTGAAGGGGGAACATTTATCAGAACCACAGTCTGGTCTATGTGATCTGAATAGGAATAATACACACTCACTCTTACATACAGTACATTTATAGGTGTTTGTAACATGGAGAAGAGAGGTGAAGAGAAAAGAGGTTAGGAGAGATGAGAAGAGAGGGGAAGTGAAGAGATGAGATGAGATGAGCGTAGAGGAGAGTAGAGGAGAAGAGATGAGCGTAGAGGGGAAGAGAGAAGATGGGATGAGAGTAGAGGAGAGTAGAGGAGAAGAGATGAGCGTAGAGGGGAAGAGAGAAGATGGGATGAGAGTAGAGGAGAAGAGATGAGCGTAGAGGGGAAGAGAGAAGATGGGATGAGAGTAGAGGAGAAGAGATGAGCGTAGAGGGGAAGAGAGAAGATGGGATGAGAGTAGAGGAGAAGAGATGAGCGTAGAGGGGAAGAGAGAAGATGGGATGAGAGTAGAGGAGAGTAGAGGAGAAGAGATGAGCGTAGAGGGGAAGAGAGAAGATGGGATGAGAGTAGAGGAGAAGAGATGAGCGTAGAGGGAAGAGAGAAGATGGGATGAGAGTAGAGGAGAAGAGATGAGCGTAGAGGGGAAGAGAGAAGATGGGATGAGAGTAGAGGAGAAGAGATGAGCGTAGAGGGGAAGAGAGAAGATGGGATGAGAGTAGAGGAGAAGAGATGAGCGTAGAGGGGAAGAGAGAAGATGGGATGAGAGTAGAGGAGAAGAGATGAGCGTAGAGGGGAAGAGAGAAGATGGGGTGAGAGTAGAGGAGAAGAGATGGAAGGAGAAGGGAAGAGAGGGAAGGAAGGAGAAGGGAAGATATGAGAGTAGAGGAGAAGAGAGGAGAGGAGAACACAGTCCGTCATCTGTCATACTACTTCCTAAAGGCACTCATCTCAGTAATATCCCACAATATAGTTCACACTTATTCACTTTTACAAAGGAATTTCTCCTGATGGTATACAGATCTACATATCGGCTTCAGATGTTTACTATACATCTGTCTGTGTAAGATCAAACACCTACTGCTCAATGTCTTTCTGTGGTCATGCATTAAAAATAATAATCCCCTTTTCTCTCTCTTTCTCCCTCTTTCCATCCCTCCATCAGTTTTATCTCCAGTCCAGGTTCACCTGGCGAGGTGCCCGTTTGCTCCGCCCCCTCCTCCAGTTCACGCTGCTGATGATGGCATTCTACACCGGCCTATCACGCGTTTCCGACCACAAGCACCACCCCACAGACGTACTGGCCGGCTTTGTACAGGGCGCCCTGGTGGCCTACTGCATAGTGAGTACACACACACACACACACACACACACACACACACACACACACACACACACACACACACACACACACACACACACACACACACACACACACACACACACACACACACACACACACACACACACACACACACACACACACACACACTGAATGTACAAACATTAAGAACACCTTCCTAATATTGAGTTGCAACCCTCCCCCTTTTGCCTTCAGAACTGCCTTGATTTGTCGGGGCATGGACTTTACAAGGTGTCGAAAGCGTTCCACAGGGATGCTGGCCCATGTTGACGCCAATGCTTCCCAGTGTCAAGTTGGCTGGATGTCCGTTGGCTGGTGGACCATTCTTGATACACACGAGAAACTGTTGAGAGTTGAAAACCAAGCAGTATTGCAGTTCTATATATCTACAGTGCCTTCAGAAAATGTTCAGACCCCTTGAATTTTTCCACATTTTGTTACGTTACAGCCTTATTCTGAAATGTATTAATTAAATAAAAATCTTCATCAATCTACACACAATAACACATAATGACAAAACGAAAACAGGTTTTTAGATGTTTTTGCTAATTTATTAAAAGTAAAAAACAAAAGTACCTTATTTACTGTCATGCAGGTGAAAGAGGACCCAAAAGCGACTTTAACAGAAACAGAGTTTATTTAAGTCCAAAACGGAATAACAGAAATCCTCTAGACTTGTAGAGGGGAAACAACTGGAGAAGCGGCCACAGACTGCAGGTCGCTTCGGGTAGGCGCAGGCCGTAGTCGACAGAGACACCTGCTCACACGCAGCATCTGATGAAGGCAAAAAACACGACAGGACAGGGCGATACACAATCATAGCAAAAACACGACAGGACAGGGCGAAACGCAATCACAGCATGGTGAATACAATACAAGGAACCGACGGGACAGGAACGGATCACAAAGGAATAAATAGGGACTCTAATCAGGGGAAAGGATCGGGAACAGGTGTGGGAAGACTAAATGATGATTAGGGGAATAGGAACAGCTGGGAGCAGGAACGGAACGATAGAGAGAAGAGAGAGCGAGAGAGTGAGAGAGGGAGGGGGAGAGAGAGGGGTAGAAGGAGGGAAAGAACCAAATAAGACCAGCAGAGGGAAACGAATAGCATGGGGAGCACAGGGACAAGACATGATAATAAATGACAAACATGACAGTACCCCCCCACTCACCGAGCGCCTCCTGGCGCACTCGAGGAGGAATCCTGGCGGCAACGGAGGAAATCATCGATGAGTGAACGGTCCAGCACGTCCCGAGACGGAACCCAACTCCTCTCCTCAGGACCGTAACCCTCCCAATCCACTAGGTATTGGTGACCCCGTCCCGAGAACGCATGTCCATGATCTTATGTACCTTGTAAATAGGTGCGCTCTCGACAAGGACGGGAGGGGGGAGGGAAGACGAACGGGGTGCGAAGAAAGGGCTTAACACAGGAGACATGGAAGACAGGATGGACGCGACGAAGATGTCGCGGAAGAAGCAGTCGCACAGCGACAGGATTGACGACCTGGGAGACACGGAACGGACCAATGAACCGCGGAGTCAACTTACGAGAAGCTGTCGTAAGAGGAAGGTTGCGAGTGGAAAGCCACACTCTCTGGCCGCAACAATACCTTGGACTCTTAATCCTGCGTTTATTGGCGGCTCTCACCGTCTGTGCCCTGTAACGGCAAAGTGCAGACCTCACCCTCCTCCAGGTGCGCTCACAACGTTGGACAAACGCTTGAGCGGAGGGAACGCTGGACTCGGCAAGCTGGGATGAGAACAGAGGAGGCTGGTAACCCAGACTACTCTGAAACGGAGATAACCCGGTAGCAGACGAAGGAAGCGAATTGTGAGCGTATTCTGCCCAGGGGAGCTGTTCTGCCCAAGACGCAGGGTTTCTGAAAGAAAGGCTGCGTAGTATGCGACCAATCGTCTGATTGGCCCTCTCTGCTTGACCGTTAGACTGGGGATGAAACCCGGAAGAGAGACTGACGGACGCACCAATCAAACGACAGAACTCCCTCCAAAACTGTGACGTGAATTGCGGGCCTCTGTCTGAAACGGCGTCTAACGGGAGGCCATGAATTCTGAATACATTCTCAATAATGATTTGTGCCGTCTCCTTAGCGGAAGGAAGTTTAGCGAGGGGAATGAAATGTGCCGCCTTAGAGAACCTATCGACAACCGTCAGAATCACAGTCTTCCCCGCAGACAAAGGCAGACCGGTAATGAAGTCTAAGGCAATGTGAGACCATGGTCGAGAAGGAATGGGGAGCGGTCTGAGACGACCGGCAGGAGGAGAGTTACCCGACTTAGTCTGCGCGCAGTCCGAACAAGCAGCCACGAAACGGCGCGTGTCACGCTCCTGAGTCGGCCACCAAAAGCGCTGGCGAATAGACGCAAGAGTGCCTCGAACACCGGGATGACCAGCTAACTTGGCAGAGTGAGCCCACTGAAGAACAGCCAGACGAGTGGAAACAGGAACGAAAAGGAGGTTACTAGGACAAGCGCGCGCGACGCAGTGTGCGTGAGTGCTTGCTTAACCTGTCTTTCAATTCCCCAGACTGTTAACCCGACAACACGCCCATAAGGAAGAATCCCCTCGGGATCAGTAGAAGCCACAGAAGAACTAAACAGACGGGATAAGGCATCAGGCTTGGTGTTCTTGCTACCCGGACGGTAAGAAATCACAAACTCGAAACGAGCGAAAAACAACGCCCAACGAGCTTGACGGGCATTAAGTCGTTTGGCAGAACGGATGTACTCAAGGTTCTTATGGTCTGTCCAAACGACAAAAGGAACGGTCGCCCCCTCCAACCACTGTCGCCATTCGCCTAGGGCTAAGCGGATGGCGAGCAGTTCACGGTTACCCACATCATAGTTGCGCTCAGATGGCGACAGGCGATGAGAAAAATAAGCGCAAGGATGAACCTTATCGTCAGACTGGAAGCGCTGGGATAGAATGGCTCCCACGCCTACCTCTGAAGCGTCAACCTCGACAATGAATTGTCTAGTGACGTCAGGAGTAACGAGGATAGGAGCGGACGTAAAACGTTCCTTTAGAAGATCAAAAGCTCCCTGGGCGGAACCGGACCACTTAAAACACGTCTTGACAGAAGTAAGAGCTGTGAGAGGGGCAGCAACTTGACCGAAATTACGAATGAAACGCCGATAGAAATTAGCGAAACCTAAAAAGCGCTGCAACTCGACACGTGACCTCGGAACGGGCCAATCACTGACAGCTTGGACCTTAGCGGAATCCATCTGAATGCCTTCAGCGGAAATAACGGAACCGAGAAAAGTAACGGAGGAGACATGAAAAGAGCACTTCTCAGCCTTTACGTAGAGACAATTCTCTAAAAGGCGCTGTAGAACACGTCGAACGTGCTGAACATGAATCTCGAGTGACGGAGAAAAAATCAGGATATCGTCAAGATAGACAAAAACAAAAATGTTCAGCATGTCTCTCAGAACATCATTAACTAATGCCTGAAAAACAGCTGGCGCATTGGCGAGACCGAACGGCAGAACCCGGTACTCAAAATGCCCTAACGGAGTGTTAAACGCCGTTTTCCACTCGTCCCCCTCTCTGATGCGCACGAGATGGTAAGCGTTACGAAGGTCCAACTTAGTAAAGCACCTGGCTCCCTGCAGAATCTCGAAGGCTGATGACATAAGGGGAAGCGGATAACGATTCTTAACCGTTATGTCATTCAGCCCTCGATAATCCACGCAGGGGCGCAGAGTACCGTCCTTCTTCTTAACAAAAAGAACCCCGCCCCGGCCGGAGAAGAAGAAGGCACTATGGTACCGGCGTCAAGAGACACAGACAAATAATCCTCGAGAGCCTTACGTTCGGGAGCCGACAGAGAGTATAGTCTACCTCGAGGAGGAGTGGTCCCCGGAAGGAGATCAATACTACAATCATACGACCGGTGAGGAGGAAGGGAGTTGGCTCGGGAGACCGACTGAAGACCGTGCGCAGATCATGATATTCCTCCGGCACTCCTGTCAAATCGCCAGGTTCCTCCTGAGAAGTAGGAACAGAAGAAACGGGAGGGATGGCAGACATTAAACACTTCACATGACAAGAAACGTTCCAGGATGGATAGAATTACTAGACCAATTAATAGAAGGATTATGACATACTAGCCAGGGATGACCCAAAACAACAGGTGTAAACGGTGAACGGAAAATCAAAAAAGAAATAGTCTCACTGTGGTTACCAGATACTGTGAGAGTTAAAGGTAGTGTCTCAAATTTGATACTGGGAAGATGACTACCATCTAAGGCAAACATGGGCGTAGGCCTGTCTAACGGTCTGAAAGGAATGTTATGTTTCCGAGCCCATGCTTCGTCCATGAAACAACCCTCAGCCCCAGAGTCAATCAAAGCACTGCATGTAGCACCCGAACCGGTCCAGCGTAGATGGACCGACATAGTAGTACAAGATCTAGATGAAGGGACCTGAGTAGTAGCGCTCACCAGTAGCCCTCCGCTTACTGATGGGCTCTGGCCTCTTACTGGACATGAATTAACAAAATGTCCAGCAACTCCGCAATAGAGGCACAGGCGGTTGGTGATCCTCCATTCCCTCTCCTTATTCGAGATGCGAATCCCTCCCAGCTGCATGGGCTCAGTCTCAAAGCCAGAGGAGGGAGATGGTTGCGATGCGGAGCAGGGAAACACCGTTGATGCGAGCTCTCTTCCACGAGCCCGGTGACGAAGATCTACCCGTCGTTCTATGCGGATGGCGAGAGCAATCAAAGAATCCACATCTGATGGAACCTCCCGGGAGAGAATCTCATCCTTAACCACTGCGTGGAGTCCCTCCAGAAAACGAGCGAGCAGCGCCGGCTCGTTCCACTCACTAGAGGCAGCAAGAGTGCGAAACTCAATAGAATAATCCGTTATGGACCGTTCACCTTGGCATAAGGAAGCCAGGGCCCTAGAAGCCTCCCTACCAAAAACTGAACGGTCAAAAACCCGAATCATCTCCTCTTTAAAGTTCTGGAATTTGTTAGAGCAATCAGCCCTTGCCTCCCAGATAGCTGTGCCCCATTCTCGAGCCCGGCCAGTAAGGAGTGAAATGACGTAAGCAACCCGAGCTCTCTCTCTAGAGTATGTGTTGGGTTGGAGAGAGAACACAATCTCACACTGCGTGAGAAAGGAGCGACACTCAGTGGGCTGCCCGGAGTAGCAAGGTGGGTTATTAACCCTAGGTTCTGGAGGCTCGGCAGGCCAGGAAGTAACAGGTGGCACGAGACGTAGACTCTGGAACTGTCCAGAGAGGTCGGAAACCTGAGCGGCCAGGTTCTCCACGGCATGGCGAGCAGCAGACAATTCCTGCTCGTGTCTGCCGAGCATGGCTCCTTGGATCCTGACGGCAGTGTAACGAGCGTCTGTAGTCGCTGGGTCCATTCCTTGGTCGGTTCCTTCTGTCATGCAGGTGAAAGAGGACCCAAAAGCGACTTTAACAGAAACAGAGTTTATTTAAGTCCAAAACGGAATAACAGAAATCCTCTAGACTTGTAGAGGGGAAACAACTGGAGAAGCGGCCACAGACTGCAGGTCGCTTCAGGTAGGCGCAGGCCGTAGTCGACAGAGACACCTGCTCACACGCAGCATCTGATGAAGGCAAAAAACACGACAGGACAGGGCGATACACAATCATAGCAAAAACACGACAGGACAGGGCGAAACGCAATCACAGCATGGTGAATACAATACAAGGAACCGACGGGACAGGAACGGATCACAAAGGAATAAATAGGGACTCTAATCAGGGGAAAGGATCGGGAACAGGTGTGGGAAGACTAAATGATGATTAGGGGAATAGGAACAGCTGGGAGCAGGAACGGAACGATAGAGAGAAGAGAGAGCGAGAGAGTGAGAGAGGGAGGGGGAGAGAGAGGGGTAGAAGGAGGGAAAGAACCAAATAAGACCAGCAGAGGGAAACGAATAGCATGGGGAGCACAGGGACAAGACATGATAATAAATGACAAACATGACATTTACATAAATATTCAGACCCTTTGCTATGAGACTCGATATTGAGCTCAGGTGCATCATCCTTGCCATGTTTCTACGACTTGATTGGAGTCCACCTGTGGTAAATTCAATCGATTGGACATGATTTGGAAAGGCACACACCTGTCTATATAAGGTCCCACAGTTGACAGTGCATGTCAGAGTAAAAACAAAGCCATGAGTTAAAAGGAATTGTCCGTAGAGCTCTGAGACAGGATTGTGTTGAGGCACAGATCTGGGGAAGGGTACCAAAACATTTCTTCAGCATTGGAGGTCCCCAAGAACACAGTGGCCTCCATAATTATTAAATGGAAGAAGTTTGGAACCACCAAGACTCTTCCTAGAGCTGGCCACCCAACCAAACTGAGCAATTGGGGGAGAATGGCTTTGGTCAGGGGGTGACCAAGAACCCAATGGTCACCCTGACAGAGCTCCAGAGTTCCTCTGTGGAGATGGGAGAACCTTCCAGAAGGACAACCATCTCTGCAGCACTCAACCGATGGAAGCCACTCCTCAGTAAAAGACACATGATGCCCCGCTTGGAGTTTGCCAAAAGGCACATAGACTCAGACCATGAGATTCTCTGGTCTGATGAAACCAAGATTGAATTATTTGGCCTGAATGCCAAGCGTCACGTCTGGAGGAATCTTGGCACCATCCCTATGGTGAAGCATGGTGGAGACAGCATCATGCTGTGTGGGTGTTTTTCAGTGGCAGGGACTGGGAGACTAGTCAGGATCGAGTCAAAGATGAACGGAACTAAACACAGAGAGATTCTTGATGAAAACCTGCTCCAGAGCGCTCAGGACCTCAGACTGGGCGAAGGTTCATTTTCCAATAGGACAACAACCCTTATCACACAGCCAAGACAACGCAGGAGTGGCTTCGGGATAAGTCTCTAAATATCCTCGAGTGGTCCAGCCAGAGCCCGGATTTGAACCCAATCGAACATCTCTGGAGAGACCTGAAAATAGATGTTTATTTTATTTATTTCACCTTTATTTAACCAGGTAGGCAAGTTGAGAACAAGTTCTCATTTACAATTGCGACCTGGCCAAGATAAAGCAAAGCAGTTCGACAGATACAACGACACAGAGTTACACATGGAGTAAAACAAACATACAGTCAATAATACAGTATAAACAAGTCTATATACAATGTGAGCAAATGAGGTGAGAAGGGAGGTAAAGGCAAAAAAGGCCATGGTGGCAAAGTAAATACAATATAGCAAGTAAAACACTGGAATGGTAGTTTTGCAATGGAAGAATGTGCAAAGTAGACATAAAAATAATGGGGTGCAAAGGAGCAAAATAAATAAATAAATTAAATACAGTTGGGAAAGAGGTAGTTGTTTGGGCTAAATTATAGGTGGGCTATGTACAGGTGCAGTAATCTGTAAGATGCTCTGACAGTTGGTGCTTAAAGCTGAGGAGGAGATAAGTGTTTCCAGTTTCAGAGATTTTTGCAGTTTGTTCCAGTCACTGGCACCAGAGAACTGGAAGGAGAGGCGGCCAAAGAAAGAATTGGTTTTGGGGGTGACCAGAGAGATATACCTGCTGGAGCGTGTGCTACAGGTGGGAGATGCTATGGTGACCAGCGAGCTGAGATAAGGGGGGACTTTACCTAGCAGGGTCTTGTAGATGACATGGAGCCAGTGGGTTTGGCGACGAGTATGAAGCGAGGGCCAGCCAACGAGAGCGTACAGGTCGCAATGGTGGGTAGTATATGGGGCTTTGGTGACAAAACGGATTGCACTGTGATAGACTGCATCCAATTTGTTGAGTAGGGTATTGGAGGCTATTTTGTAAATGACATCGCCAAAGTCGAGGATTGGTAGGATGGTCAGTTTTACAAGGGTATGTTTGGCAGCATGAGTGAAGGATGCTTTGTTGCGAAATAGGAAGCCAATTTCGAGATTTAACTTTGGATTGGAGATGTTTGATATGGGTCTGGAAGGAGAGTTTACAGTCTAACCAGACACCTAAGTATTTGTAGTTGTCCACGTATTCTAAGTCAGAGCCGTCCAGAGTAGTGATGTTGGACAGGCGGGTAGGTGCAGGTAGCGATCGGTTGAAGAGCATGGATTTAGTTTTACTTGTATTTAAGAGCAATTGGAGGCCACGGAAGGAGAGTTGTATGGCATTGAAGCTTGCCTGGAGGGTTGTTAACACAGTGTCCAAAGAAGGGCCGGAAGTATACAGAATGGTGTCGTCTGCGTAGAGGTGGATCAGGGACTCACCAGCAGCAAGAGCGACCTCATTGATGTATACAGAGAAGAGAGTCAACGCTCCCCATCCAACTTGACAGATCTAGAGAGGATCTTCAGAGAAGAATGGGAGAAACTCTCCAAAATACAGGTGTGCCAAGCTTGTAGTGTCATACCCAAGAAGACTCAAAACTGTAATTGCTGCCAAAGGTGATTCAACAAAGTACTGAGTGAAGGTCTAAATACGTACAGTATGTAAATGTGATATTTATTTTCTTATCTTATCTATTTCTTATCTTTTTAATAAATTAGCAAACATTTCTAAAACGTTGTAATTATAGGGTATTGTGTGTAGCTTGCTGAGGAGAAAAAAACGATTTAATACATTTTAAAATAAGGCTGTAACCTAAGAAAATGTGACTCACCACCTGGATTCGGTCTTACGTAACAAAATTAGACACTAACAGCTTACAGACGGTAGGCAATTAAGGTCACAGTTATGAAAACTTAGGACACTAAAGAGGACTTTCTACTGACTCTGATAAAAACACCAAAAGAAAGATGCCCAGGGTCCCTGCTCATCTGCGTGAACGTGCCTTAGGCATGCTGCAAGGAAGCATGAGGACTACAGATGTGGCCAGGGCAATAAATTGCAACATCCGTACTGTGAGACGCCTAAGACAGCGCAACAGGGAGACAAGACAGACAGCTGATCGTCCTCGCAGTGGCAGACCACGTGGAACAACACCTGCACAGGATCGGTATGTCCGTACATCACACCTGCGACACAGGTACAGGATGGCAACAACAACTGCGTAGCCTAGTGGTTAGAGCGTTGGACTAGTAACCGGAAGGTTGCGAGTTCAAACCCCCGAGCTGACAAGGTACAAATCTGTCGTTCTGCCCCTGAACAGGCAGTTAACCCACTGTTCCCAGGCCGTCATTGAAAATAAGAATATGTTCTTAACTGACTTGCCTGGTTAAATAAAGGTTAAATAAAAAAATAAAAAACACCAGGAACGCACAATCCCTCCATCAGTGCTCAGACTGGCCGCAATAGGCTGAGAGAGGCTGGACTGTTGTAAGGCAGGTCCTCGCCAGACATCACCGGCACAAACACACCGTCGCTGGACCAGACAGGACTGGCAAAGAGTCTCACCTTGGGTCGGATTTGCGTTTGTCGTCGAAGGAATGAGCGTTATACCGAGGCCTGTACTCTGGAGTGGGATCGATTTGGAGGGAAGGGTCCATCATGGTCTGGGGCGGTGTGTCACAGCATTAACGGATTGAGCTTGTTGTCATTGCAGGCAATCTCAACGCTCTGCGTTACAGGGAAGAAATCCTCCTCCCTCATGTGGTACCCTTCCTGCAGGCTCATCCTGACATGACCCTCCAGTTTGACAATGCCACCAGCCATACTGCTTGTTCTGTGCATGATTTCCTGCAAGACAGGAATGTCAGTGTTCTGCCATGGCCAGCAAAGAGCCCGGATCTCAATCCCAGTGAGCATGTTTGGGACCTGTTGGATCGGAGGGCTTGGGCTTGGGCCATTCCCCCCCAGAAATGTCCGGGAACTTGCAGGTGCCTTGGTGGAAGAGTGGGGTACCATCTCACAGTAAGAACTGGCAAATCTGGTGCAGTCCATGAGGAGGAGATGCACTGCAGTACTTAATGCAGCTGGTGGCCACACCAGATACTGACTGTTACTTTTGATTTTGACCCCCCCTGTGTTCAGGGACACATTATTCCATTTCTGTTAGTCACATGTCTGTGGAACTTGTTCAGTTTATGTCTCAGTTGTTGAATCTTGTTATGTTCATACAAATATTGACACGTTAAGTTTGCTGAAAATAAACGCAGTTGACAGTGACAGGACGTTTAGTTTTTTGCTGAGTTTATATGGATGAGCAATGACAGAGCGGCATAGGCAAGATGCAATAGATGGTATAAAAATGCAGTATATACATATGAAATGAGTAATGCAAGATATGTAAACATTATTAAAGTGCCACTATTAAAGTGACTAGTGATCCATTTATTAAAGTGGCCAATGATTTCAAGTCTGTATGTAGGCAGCAGCCACTCTGTGTTAGTGATTGCTGTCTAACAGTCTGATGGCCTTGAGATAGAATGTGGTTTTTGTCTCTCTGTCCTGGAGGGCAGGTAGTTTGTGTGGGGCGCTGTGTTCTCTGTACACCAGTAGCCACAGGTCGAGCCGTGCCTGTTAGGTTTAGGCACACTCACCTACTTCCTGCCATATCACGATGTAATGTCCTGTCTGACTGAGTGTATTCATGAGTCACATGGTGTGACAGAGGACTCTAAACATGACTGGTAGTGTTATTAAAAACTGTATTATGATGGCAATCTCTGTAGGGAAAATACATACCTGTCCCAGGCTGTACTGAGTGATGGATCTGATAAAGGGAGGACGTCCCTGAGACAGTATCCCCCTTTAAATGTTCCACTGGCATGTTTCCAGTAGGGCCACATTAAGGAGCGCACAGTCCTCCCTCCCCTGGTGTATGTTGCTGAGTCTGCATTTCTTACACACTATGCTGGGAGGTGGTGTGTTTGTGTGTGTGCGTGCATGCTTGTGTGTGTGTGTGTGCACAGGAAGCCTCATGCTGTGATGAGGCCTCAGCCAGCCAGGGGTCAGGGGTTAGAGGTCAGAGGTGGTCAGCAGGTGGACAAGGCCTGCTGTGATTGGATGCCTATGTCCTTGTGAGAACAGCGGTTTGGAATGCCCACGTCTTTAACTGTAGTGGTCAGAAATACTGTATGATAGCATTCACCACTCTGCTCACAACACTGCTACACACACACTACATATATGAATTCACATTTGTATGCATGAACTCACTCACGCACGCATACAGACACACACAGACACACACAGGGCCTGTTGTTCTAGTGAAGTATCTTTGTTTTATTGAGCTGACAGGGTCTATTATGGGTCTCCCTATAATGATGTCATGACTCAGTCAAAGGTCATTATTAAAGATCGTAAAAGGTCATGCTCTGACAGCAAGCTGTCTGTAATCTGTCCCATGACCTCTATATCTGTCCCCATCAGCTCAACCTGTTTGGATGCGTGGGAGAAGGAGAGAAGGAAGGAGAAAGAGGGAGAGGAGAGAGGGGATGAATTAGAGAGAGAATGAGAGGGACTATGCTGTTGCTAAGAACCTTTTCCATAGGCCCACTTCCTGCCCAACCTGCCCGCTTTCCTGTTTGGCCAATGATGTCATCAGGAGTCCCATATCTCTTCCTTCCCTCTCAGGAGACTCGGGAGTAGGCAGAGGGCGGAGTGTGGGGGAGGGAGCAGAGGACTGAAGAGAGAGGAGAGAGCGATGAACTCAGGAAGAGGCTGGCATTTGGTTTCTCTTCATCCCTCTGCCTCTCAAGTCCCACTAGAGTACCTTGAGCTCACTACATGAGGGGAAGACAGTGGGAGAAAGAGGGCTGAGGAAAGGGGTGAGGAAAGGAGATCCATCTTAAGCCTGGCTCCCTTTGTTCTAGTCCTAATAATGATGATGATGATGATGTAGGGTTGTGTTCACTGTGAGCCATAGTCAGTCATTTCCTCTGGTCATATTAATCCCTCTCGCTGATTATTATGTGTAGGTATAGTATTTTAACATTTCTCTCTCCCCCACCCAGGTGTTCTATGTATCTGACCTGTTCAAGCCGCAGGAGATGCCTGCCTCGCCCCCTCCCTCCCCCATCAAGAAGGAGCTCCTCCCCCCTGCTGACATCATCGAGCGGAACAACCACCACAACATGGTGTGATACAGGCCCCTTCCCCTGACCGAGGAGCCTATCACAGCATTTCTCACCGCCCATTGGACAGTAGAATGTAGCGACCAGAGAGACTTTGGTCGCGTCTCAAATCACACTCCGCTTTTTATATAGTGCACTCCTTATCACACCCGCTGGTGCAAAGTAGTGCACTACTTAGGGAGTAGTGCTTTATTTGAGTCCTGCCCTGCAGAAACCACTATCCAGACTCTTTACTACTATTGTTATTACTACTACTTTGAGCCCAAGTTAGAGCAAAAAGAAAATAATCGAAAGCTAAAAGACAAGAAGTTAGACAGACAGACAGACAGACAGACAGACAGACAGACAGACAGACAGACAGACAGACAGACAGACAGACAGACAGACAGACAGACAGACAGACAGACAGACAGACAGACAGACAGACAGACAGACAGACAGACAGACAGACAGACAGACAGACAGACAGACAGACAGACAGACAGACAGACAGACAGACAGACAGACAGACAGACAGACAGACAGACAGACAGACAGACAGACAGACAGACAGACAGACAGCAGTGCAGAGCCGTTGAAACGAACACATTGCATCCACACAAAGGGGAAATAAATGTTAAAAAATAAATGAATGAATGAAGGAGAAAAAGACAGACATATTAGCTGTCTCTGTCTGTGGCCTTGACATAGGATAACAACTTCCTTAGTAATAGGAACTATATTACTGCAATATTACTAGCACATGACACATCTAGTATATGAGTAACAATATAGAGTAGAATAACTTACAGCAGTATAATCCAGTTCACTGTCGATTATCACCACTCACCACCGGATGGACCAGCTATAAGAACGCTTGTTGATGCTTACGTAGAAGGTTGAAGTTAACCTGTAACTAGTTAACTTGTCCAATGCCAGCTACTGACTACTACAACAGAAGGAAGAGACCTGGAGAGGAACCTGACACACTTTAAGGACTCTTGAAATATTTGTCCAAATGACGACAAAAAAAAGATCCTTATAAAAATCGAATGAAATCCACCTCTAGCTTCTAACTCCAGGTATAGAAGTTTAGAATAGCCTAGTTGTCAGCTTAACAAGCCTCTTATAACTGCCACTTTGAGTAGCCTAACCTGAGATGATGCTTTCTGAAAGAGGGGGGTGAGATGAAGAAGGGTTTCATGAACGATGGAGGGTAAAGGAGGGATATTGATTAGTATTAGTTTGGGGGTGGTGGGGAAGAATGGAGGGAGGGGGAGGTAAATATCTCTCAGCCGCCTGTCCCTCGGTGTGGGGGTGTGGCTGTGCCACGCTGCCATTTGATTAGCTGCATAGGTGGAGGTGTGGTCTGTTGCCATGGAAGTAGGGTTGATTGACAACTAAGCTGTCACATAATTATGGGATAGGGGCTCTTTCCGCTGGCAGGGAGGGGCTCTGGCCCACCCAATCACTCATTGGCAGTATGTGTGTGTCCTGTGTGTCACTGTTTGTGTGTGTGTGTGTCCACTCTGTGTGTTTTGTGTGTGTGTGTGTGTGTGATGTGTTAGGGTTTGCATGTCTTGTGTATTTGTGAGTGTGATTGTGTCTGTGTCTGTGTGTGTTTTGATTCATCCTCCTGGTAGTGTGTGTAGCATGAACCCCCCCCTCACACACACCATTGTCTGTGCCAAGAGTGTGTACCACTATGTTTGCGTGTGTTTGTGTACATGTGTGTTAGAGAGGGCCAGGGGTGGAGGGCTGAGACCCTGTCTGGAGAATATTAGAAAACTGTGGATTGAATATTTTTATTTTCTGCTATGATGGATCTTTAACATGTTCGATGCTAGTCCAGTAATGTAATTAACGAACCTATCCCCATCAGCCATTTTATTTTACAGTTCAGTTTACTTAGGGGAAATCTCAAGTGGCATACTATTGCCTATAGCAGGGTTTTTCCCAAACTCGGTCCTGGGCCCCCCCTGGGTGCACGTTCTGGTTTTTGCTCTAGCACTACACAGCTGATTCAAATAACCAACTACTCATCTAGCTTTGATTTATTTGAATCAGCAGTGGGGGGGGGGGGGATGCGGGACCCTGCCCCGTGGAATGCTCTTCTTGCTAAAATAAGTGCCCTAGATAAGGAATAGGGTGCCATTTTGGACAGAGCCTAAGACATCTTCTCAACATCACCACTTTCTAATCCCGTTTAGTCCGTCCTATCATTTAAGAAAACTCTTTTCTTTTCATTTTATAAATATATAAATAATGTATAGTTCACTAAAATTAACTGTGTAAGATATAATTTCTTATGTTTAGCTATTGTCCACTATGAAACCACAACCTGTGTTATCTACCAAGTGCTGCTTAAAAAGCATTGATTGACAGATTTTTGTATTTAGTTAACTAAAATATTGTAGATTTGTGATAGTATGTTTTTAATACACGTTGAAAACAAACACACCTACACGTTTATTAAAATTCACTATCAGTATTTTTGTATTGTCTCATTTTGTATAAAATAAGTATTAGCAAAAAAAATGTCCTGCTAAATGTACTTAGCTCTACTACATGTGGTTTTAAATAAAAAGCCCATTATGAACACAACTGTGTGGAGTCTTGTCTTGACTGTATGGTTTTACAGTATATTGATGATCTGTAGTGTTAGTTTCATGCCTCAACTGGGTCTCAGGAAAATAGGGTAACAGTGTTGTTCATGACAACTCCATAACAGTGTCTAAAGAGATCTTTAAGTGTCATAACACGTTTCAAAACCAGAATGTTATAAAAGCTTAGGTCAACTGGAACAACTTAAAAAGTATAGTATTCCACGCACATCTAACTTGGCACAGGAGCTGGACTCAAGTGAAGAACCTCCCATTTTCAAAGATAGTGTTTATACTTTTCTTGAAGGGAAATGTCTTAGTACAGACACCACCATCAGTTTCACTCAGACACAGACACCCTGGCAAACAGGCTTCAAGTACTGTAATTGTAAGTACTTAGGTCATATGGATGTTTAGGTCATACGGGTGTAACTTGCACTCACACATACACAGTGAACTCGACAGGGCTCAGAGGAGTTGACATCACACTTTGGCAGAGCAGAGCATGTGTGTTTGAGACGGCCGCATATGTGACGGAGTCAGAAACATGCGATGTCATTTTCTCTGCAGTAAAGTCTGTTTTCAGCTGAGGAGAGAGTTCTCTGAAGACAACTGAACATAATGGATGTGGTGTTAGAACCCAGGTTCTGAGAGGACAGTGTGGTATTAGAACCCAGGTTCTGAGAGGACAGTGCAGTATTAGAACCCAGGTTCTGAGAGGACAGTGTGGTATTAGAACCCAGGTTATGAGAGGACAGTGTGGTATTAGAACCCAGGTTCTGAGAGGACAGTGCAGTATTAGAACCCAGGTTCTGAGAGGACAGTGCAGTATTAGAACCCAGGTTCTGAGAGGACAGTGTGGTGTTAGAACCCAGGTTATGAGAGGACAGTGTGGTATTAGAACCCAGGTTCTGAGAGGACAGTGCAGTCTTAGAACCCAGGTTCTGAGAGGACAGTGTGGTATTAGAACCCAGGTTATGAGAGTACAGTGTGGTATTAGAACCCAGGTTCTGAGAGGACAGTGTACCATAACCTTCCACCACTCACCTCCATCCATCTAACATGTTTATTTTTCAGACCAGACAAAAGACAACACAAGTCTAAACACATCTAATCTACCAGCTTTCACAGTCTCACATCAGAATTAGACTTTTCAACGTAGAATTTTCAAACGTCAAATTTCGAGGTTGTTCCAAACGTCAATTTCAAAGTGAAGTTTAAGCATTAAGTCTGAATTTTTAAGGTTAGGGTTAAGTACAGGCATTAAGTCCACATTCATAAAGTTAGGCATTAATGCTGAATGATAAAGTAATGGTTAAGGTTTGGGATAGCCTTAAAACAAAAATAACAAAAGCAACTTTCTTTCGATGGATTCCAACTTGCAACCTTTGGAATCATAGGCAGATCATAGGCAGATGATGATTACGCCAATCCGCCATCCCCGTCCACAATGCCCGAGCAAAACCGAAACTTACTTGAAGGTATAAGCACCCACTGTTGCCTCTAGTGGCAGGTTTCCACGTGATCTCCCGGCATCCTCAGACATGGATGAACGTCAAATACTGACTTGTATCACGGGTGACCTGGCTGATCTACTTCCACAGGCATGTTCATGATGAAATACAGGATATTAGAAGGTCCTAACCTAGTTTTAATAAATCCGATATGTGGAGGTGTTAGATAATAATGAAGACAGTTGAATTGTTTCCATGCTCTCATTCCATTCTCTGACAGACTGGATGCGTAGGGGGTGGATCTGTGATTAACAATAACATGAAGGATTAATAATAATAATCTGGTTTACCCTAGATGCTGTTCCAAATGGAGGATCTTTGTGGGGATATTAAATCTTCCGGTTTCACAAAATACATTAAATCGAGTTGTTTCCTTTATCCAATATATATATATTTTATTAATAAAAAAAGCACAATGGGTTTCGGTATAAATTATATTCTATAATTCTAATCAGCGATGGATATATTCAGACATAAATCTGAGAACATCCTGTTATCTGAAACAGACAGGAAGAGGATTGACAGACACAACACATACTGTACACACGCAGGCACACACACACATTCACACCATCCAGGAGGCCAAGAAGTTAGAGAACAGAATAGGAGAAATGTTCTCCTTACTATTAAATTAAACATCACTTTGGAGAAATCTATTGATGGACTGTAACTTCTGTTGGATGTAATTGTTGTCATCAGCCAGACATAGGACATAAATTAATATTAAACATGCACATCACACGCACAAATGCAAACACATCCACAGATAAACAAAGCAAGCATGAATGGTACTCCGATTTCTTAGAGGGAAGGAGGGAAAGAGAGAGAGAGGAGGGTATTCAATAAAGCAGATGTTGGCAGTACAAGGGGTCAACAGGTGATTATGTCATCTCCATGTAAATGGACTCTGTGTCTACCTTCACATCCCCCCCCCACACACACACACACACACACACACACACACACACACACAGCCTCTCTCTGTGCCCACCTATATACACACTCCTTCTCTCTCTCCCCTGAGTTACAGTAGCCGTGGTTATATTCAGTAAAGTAAATCTTTGAGCAGAGTCTCCTAAGATTTAGAGACACAGAAACCTTCTATACTCAATTCTTCCCTGGACGTTGCTATAGAGTAGTGGTCACCAACCTTTTCTGAGTAAAGATCATTTTCGCAGTCAAAAAGCAAGACGCTCAGAACATGACATACCAAATGTAACATTAACCTAATAAAAAGAGTTCTGTAGGAATGAGGTTTGTGCAGCAGGCAGGCCTAATAAACTCAGAAAAAAAGAAACTTCCCTTTTTTAGGACCCTGTCTTTCAAAGATAATTTGTAAAATCCAAATAACTTCACAGATCTTCATTGTAAAGGGTTTAAACACTGTTTCCCATGATTGTTCAATGAACCATAAACAATTAATGAACATGCACCTGTGGAACGGTCGTTAAGACACTAACAGCTTATAGACAGTAGGCAATTAAGGTCACAGTTATGAAAACTTAGGACACTAAAGAGGCCTTTCTATTGACTCTGAAAAACACCAAAAGAAAGATGCCCAGGGACCCTGCGTGAACGTGCCTTAGGCATGCAGCAAGGAGGCATGAGGACTACAGAGGTGGTCAGGGCAATAAATTGCAACATCCGTACTGTGAGATGCCTAAGACAGCGCAACAGGGAGACAGGATGGACAGCTGATTGTCCTCGCAGTGGCAGACCAGATGTAACAACACCTGCACAGGATCGGTACATCCAAACATCACACCTGCGGGACAGGTACAGGATGGCAACAACAACTGCCCGAGATACACCAGGAACGCACAATCCCTCCATCAGTGCTCAGACTGTCCGCAATAGGCTGAGAGAGGCTGGATTGAGGGCTTGTAGGCCTGTTGTAAGGTAGGTCCTCACCAGACATCACCGGCAACAACGTCGCCGATGGGCACAAACACACCATCGCTGGAACAGACAGGACTGGCAAAAAGTGCTCTTCTCTGATGAATCGCGGTTTTGTCTCACCAGGGGAGATGGTCAGATTGCCATTTATCGTCGAAGGAATGAGCTTTACACCGAGGCCTGTATTCTGGAGTGGGATCGATTTAGAGGTGGAGGGTCCGTCAAGGTCTGGGGCGGTGTGTCACAGCATCATCGGACTGAGCTTGTTGTCGTTGCAGGCAATCTCAACACTGTGAGTTACAGGGAAGACATCCTCCTCCCTCATGTGGTACCCTTTCTGCAGGCTCATCCTGACATGACCCTCCAGGATGACAATACCACCAGCCATACTGCTCGTTCTGTGCGTGATTTCCTGCAAGACAGGAATGTCAGTGTTCTGCCACGGCCAGCGAAGAGCCCGGATCTCAATTCCATCAATGAACTTAAGGCACTTGCATCTGATGGTCATGGTGCTTCAAGACAACTGGGAACTGAGAAAAATGAGGTAAAATAACAGTGTCAGTGATGTTCAGGTCAGAAAGTCGGGGCTCTAAAAAGATGCCTAAATGGATGCAGGTGGAAGGTTATGGTACACTGTCCAAATTTTCCTTGGGAGCCCCAAGTTGTCTTGAACGCACTGAAGTTGGAGATGTATGAGTTACGAGTTGTTTTGAACACGGCATTAGCCTCAGCGGAAGGAGGGAGAGAGCAGAAGAGGGTCCCTGCTCTTTCTTTTCTTTCCTCCGGTGAGACTGACCAGAGAGAGAGGACACTGTCATCCACCTGATGGCGAAACTTGAGTCCCCCACATTCTCAAATTGCATTTTTGCCCCCCATTACAATTGCACTGTGATACAAAAAGTGGCTGAGATACCATTACAATAACAGGGGAGGTTAGCATTTTTGACAGGGGAGGGGGGGGGTATTTTTAAGCAATAAGGCCCGAGGGGGTGTGGTATATGGCCAATATACCACAGCTACGGGCTGTTCATAGGCACAACGCAATGCAGAGTGCCTGGATACAGCTCTTAGCCGTGGTATATTGGCCGTATACCACAATCACCCGAGGTGCCTTATTGCTATTATGAACTGATTACCAATTTAAATAGAGCAGTAAAACAATATGTTTTGTCATACCCGTGGTATATGGTCTGATATACCACGGCTGTCAGCCAATCAGCATTCAGAGTTCGAACCACCCAGTTTATAATTGTACATCTATAACTTTCTCACTCATTGTTATTTACGATGAATTCAGGATTATCTGTAATTATGGTATCATCCACATTAATGTAGAAGTATTTCGAAACATATCCTAATATATACATATATTTTACCCTGTTTGTCTCCCTAATTTCGATCTTGTCTCATCACTCCAACTCCCCAACAGGCTCAGGAGGCGAAGGTCGAGTCATGCGTCCTTTGAAACTTGACCCGCCAAACCACACTTCTAAGCACCCGCCCGCTTAACCTGGATGCCAGGCGCACTAATGTGTCGGAGGAAACACCATTCACTTGACGACCGAGGTCTGCCTGCAGGCTCCCGGCCCACCACAAGGACTTGCTAGGGCACGATGAGAAAAGTAAACCCCCCCCCAGCCAAACCCTCCCCTATCCCAGACGATGCTGGGCCAATTGTGCGCCGCCCTATGGGCCTCCTGATCACGGCCGGTTGTGATACAGCCTGGGTTGGATCCCGGCTCTGTAGTGACACCTCTAGCGATGCAGTGCATTTCATTTACATTACATTTAAGTTGAACGATGCGCTACTCGCGAGGCCCCATATCCTATTCTTATTCACAATAAAAGTGACCCCTAAATAACCCCAAAAAGGTCGTCACATTAGATTGTGTAGAAATACAGGAAATGAGCTTTAGATGCCCAAAACATTTCTGAGGGAGGACCCCCAGACAGGTCATCTCCCCCCACTTCTAAACCAAAGTTGCGCACCTGGAAAACACAGTCGATTTAGTATTATATTAGACCCCCACAATGCCCTTGAAATACAGTCCTCCTCCTATGATGTCCCAGATTAAGTGGTGTGTGTGTGTGTGTGTGTGTGTGTGTGTGTACGTGTGTAGTCTGTTTAATGCAGTGTCCCTGCAGTAGGTCCTATGGGGGGGGGGGATACTCCTCCCCTGCAGGAATTTGCTGAGTGGACACACACACACACACACACACACACACACACACACACACACACACACACACACACACACACACACACACACACACACACACACACACACACACACACACACACACACACACACACACACACACACGCTGGGCCGTACACCATCATACACACAGACTGCAACCCTACTCCACTGTACAGACAAACATTGAATTTGAGTCAACGAGTTGTCTACCACATTTAACTGGCTTATTGAGCGGTTTCACAATAAGCGGTGTAGGTATCCGCATCTACATGTGCAGTATATGACAATAGAGTCCCATGTTATTGTTAGTGTTCACAGGGAACATTCCGTGAGACAGCCCAGCTGGAGAATGAGATTGAGGTTCTGAGGTTCGACTGGGTTAATCCATTTTTAATTGACTCAGCAATCTCAATGTTTATAGGCCCATTTTCAGGCTTTCATATGAGCTGCGTTATTCAGGAGTATGTGGTGTTTGTGTGTGTGTGTGTGTGTGTGTGTGTGTTTGTGTGGGGGAGGGGGGGGGTTGAGTGGCCTTCACTCATGTGTTTTAATCTGAGTTCATTAGGAGATTGCACGCACATACAGTACCAGCCAAAAGTTTGGACACACCTACTCATTCAAGGGTTTTTCTTTATTTGTACTGTTTTCTACATTGTAGAGTAATAGTGAAGACATAAAAACTATGAAATAACACATATGGAATCATGTAGTAACCAAAAAACACAAACAATTATTTTTTGGGGGGGAGTCGAAGAGAGGAGGGTTATTATTTAAGATTCTCTTTGAAGAGGTAGGGTTTCAGGTGCTTTTGGAAGATGGGCAGGGACTCTGTTGTCCTAGCTTCAGGGTTCCAGCAGTGGGGTTCCAGGACAGAGAAGATCTTGATTAGAGCTGAGCGGGAGCTGCCCTCCCGTAGGGGTGGGAGGGCCAAGAGACCAGAGGTGGCAGAACAGAGTGCTCGAGTTGGGGTGTAGGGGATGAGCAGAGCCTAAAGGTAGGGAGTAGAGGTTGACTGATTATGATTTTTCAACACCGATACCGAATATTGGAGGACCAAAAAAAAGCTGATACCGATGAATCGGACGATTTTTGTTGTTGTTTATTTGTAATGACAATTACAACAATACTGAATGAACACTTATTTTAACTTAATATAATACATCAATAAAAATCCATTTAGCCTCAAATAAATAATGAAACATGTTCAATTTGGTTTAAATAATGCAAAAACAAAGTGTTGGAGAAGTAAAAGTGCAATATGTGCCATGTAAGAAAGCTAACGTTTAAGTTCCTTGCTCAGAACATGAGAACATATGAAAGTTGGTGGTTCCTTGTAACATGAGACTTCAATATTCCAAGGTAAGAGGTTTTAGGTTGTAGTTAATATAGTATTTACAGGACTATTTCTCTCTATATCATTTGTATTTCGTATACCTTTGACTATTGGATGTTCTTATAGGCACTATAGTATTGCCAGTGTAACAGTATAGCTTCCGTCCCTCTCCTCGCCCCTACCTGGGCTCAAACCAGGAACACATCGACAACAGCCACACTCGAAGCAGCGTTACCCATCGCTCCACAAAAGCGTCTGCAAGGGGAATAACTACTCCAAGTCTCAGAGTGGGTGACGTTTGAAACGCTATTAGTGCGCACCCCGCTAACTAGCTATCCATTTCACATCGGTGAAAAACGTTTATTATTTCAGTGAAATACGGAACCGTTCTGTATTTTATCTAACAGGTGGCATCCCTAAGTCTAAATATTCTTGTTACATTGCACAACCTTCAATAGCATGTCATAATTACGTAAAATTCTGGCAAATTAGTTTGCAATGAGCCAGGCTGCCCAAACTGTTGCATATACCCTGACTGCGTGTGCAATGAACGCAAGAGAAGTGACACAATTTCACCTGTTTAATATTGCCTGCTATCCTGGATTTCTTTAAGCTAAATATGCAGGTTTAAAAATATGTACTTCTGTGTATTGATTTTAAGAAAGGCATTGGTGTTTATGGTAAGGTACAGTAGTCCAACAATTGTGCTTTTTTCGCAAATGCGCTTTTGTTAAATCATCCCCCAGCGTTGCATCGATTATATGCAACACAGGACACGCTAGATAAACTAGTAATATCATCAACCATGTGTAGTTAACTAAACCTAATTAATGCTAGCTAGCAACTTACCTAGGCTTCTACTGCATTCGCGTAACAGGCAGGCTCCTCGTGGAGTGCAATGAGAGGCAGGTGGTTAGAGCGTTGGACTAGTTAACTGTAAGGTTGCAAGATTGGGTCCCCCGAGTTGACAAGGTGCAAATCTGTCGTTCTGCCCCTGAACAAGGCAGTTAACCCACCGTTCCTAGGCCGTCATTGAAAATAAGAATGTGTTCTTAACTGACTTGCCTAGTTAAATAAAGGTATCATTTTTAAAATATATTTTTTAAATCGGCAAAATTGCGGTCCAACAATACAGATTTCCGATTATTATGAAAACTTGAAATCGGCCCTAATTAATCGGCCATTCCGATATATCGGTCGACCTCTAGTAGGGATGGGTAGTTCCTCTTGCTGCCCCGTAAGCAAGCACCATGGTCTTGTAGTGGATGCGAGCTCCGACTAGAAGCCAGTGGAGTGTGCGGAGGAGTGGGTAACATGGAAGAACTTGGGAAGGTTGAAAAGCAGGCGGGCTGCAGCATTCTGGATAAGTTTCAAGGCTTTGATGGCACAAGTGGGGAGACCTGTCAACAGCGAGTTGCAGTAGTCCAGACGGGAGATGAATACCTGCGCCACTTCCTGTTTGATTTAGGGTCATACTCTAAGAATGTTGTAGAGCATGGACCTGCACAAGTTAGTCACTGCTTTGATGTTTGTAAGGAACGACAGGGGGTTATCCAGTGTCACGCCAAGGTTCTTTGTACTCTGGGAGGGCAACACTGTGGAGTTGTCAACCGTGATGGGAAGAAGAGCAGCTCAATCATGTCTAGTTAAAAAATATATATAATTTAAAATATATGTATATATATATAAAATCGAGGTGGTGGGCCGACATCTAAGCTGAGATATCTGCCAGGCACACAGAGATGCATTTTGCCACATGGGTGTCCGAAGGGGGGGAAGGAGGGCCATCCGCATAGCAATGATAGAAGAGACCATGTGATGATATGACAGAGCCGAGGGACTTGGTGTATAGAGAGAAGAGAGGGCCTATAACCGAGCCCTGGAGGACACCAGTAGTGAGGAGAGTATGTGGTGCAGACACAGATCCTCTCCATGTCACCTGGTAGGAGCGGCCTGCCTGGTAGGATGCAATCCAAGAGTGTGCACAGCCACCCAGACACCCAGCCTTGATAGGGTGGAGAGGAGGATCTGATGGTTCACAGTGTCAAAGGCAGCAGATAGATCTAGGAGGATGAAAACATAAGAGAGAGAGTGAGTTTTGGCAGTGCTGAGAGCCTCTGTCACAGAGAAGAACAGTCTTGGTTGAGTGACCCGTCTTGAAGCCTGACTAGTTAGGGTCAAGAAGATTGTTTTGAGAGAGATTGGTGAGACAGTTGGTCAGAGACAGCACACTCAAGTATTTTGGAAAGAAAAGAAAGAAGGGATAAAGGTCTATAGTTTTTAACCAGAAGGGGGTTAGGGCCCCCCCCCATGTTCAGCTGGAAGGTGGCGCACGGAACGCAAAAAAATATTCCTAAAAATATTTAACCTCCACACATTAACAAGGCCAATGGCTCAAATGAAAGATAAACACCTTGTTTATCTATCCAGCGAGTCAGATTTCTAAAATGTTTTACGGCAAAAACATAGCACATATTTATGTCAAACCACCACCGAAGACAGCTAATTTGCTTAGCCAAATTGAAAAAAATATGCAATCAACAAACGCAGGATTAAAAGAAAAATAATTTCACTAACCTTTTGAAATCTTCATCAGATGCCAGTAACATAACATGTTACACAGTACATTTATGTTTTTTTCAATAATATGCTATATATATCCATAAATCTCTGTTTACAATGATGCATCGTTCAAAAAATGCTACTCAAATGTCCTGAGAAATGACGATAGCTCCGGCAGATAACGTCAGCTAACAAGGAATATACATCATAAACTTTGACTAAATATGCATGTTCTACATATATATAGGAAGATATACTTCTTCTGAATGCAATCACTGTGTTACATTTATTTTTAACGTTACAGGTTTCGTTCACTAGGCTATACTATGAGTCGGCACTCAAAAAGTAGCATTATGGCTCCTCTATCTTGGAGTCCACAGAAACCCAAATTTACCACATAAATATTCTTAAAAGCAGGACCTAAAAAGCGACTTCCAGAAACAGAGTTTAATAATGTTCAAACGGAATAACCATGACATCCTCTAGATTTGTAGAGGGGAAAACTGGAGAAGGCACAGACTTTGCTGTTCTTCCATCAGAAGACCTGGAAGGAATTATACTTACCAAAAACAGCGTTTAGTTTTGCAGTCTGTGTCTTTCGGTTCTCAAACACGACACATTTCGGTTGAAATGCAGCCAAAAGTCAAGTGGATGAGCACCAAAACGTTGACATTACATATTATATGTCGACTAAACTTGTCAAACTAAGTTCATAATCAAGCTTTAACATGTTATAAAGGTGTACAGCAATTGTGAGGACGAACAGAAACACAGGCACCGTTTAATCGATCTTGGAAAAAAGACAGGACCGGAGCAGAGCGCGCATGAGAGTAACCTGTTTTTTCACGTGACCGAAAGGTTTCGGCCCGCCAAAACTCTCGTGAGCGTGCGATTCTCACAATGAGAAGCCCCATTGGAAGCAGACATCGCGCTGAAGACAAAGAGACTGTTCCCAGACCTATAGGTGCTTGGGAAGAGTGGGGGCGATGACGTCAAATTTGGGGCCAACTTTTCTGATGACAAGAGAGAGTTTGGGAGAATGACTGCCCTGAGAGTTCTGCTTTTACATACAGACATAATTTAAACGGTTTTAGAAGCTTTAGAGTGTTTTCTATTCAATAATATTTTTTATTTGCATATATTAGCAACTTTTGACAAAAAAAATTCTGTTTACTATGGGCACGCAATTACTCCAGAGGGGGCAGTAAACAGCCCTATCCCCAACACGTCAGATGAATCAAGTGTTGGTTTCTTAAAGAGGGGAGCAACTCGGGCGATTTTGAAGTCAGAGGGGATGTAGCCAGCGGTCAGGGATGAGTTAATGAGGAAAGGTCTGTAGAGAGGGAGGTCTGTAGAAATGGAGGAGGGGATGGGGTCGAGCGAGCAGGTTGTAAGGCGACCAGATCTCACTAGTAGCAGGATTTTATCTGGAGAAAGAGGACAAAGTGTAGGGTAGTTCTGAGTGAGTGGGAACAGTGTACTCAATAGGCTGAGTGAGTGAGGAGCGGATGTTGTCAACCTTCTTTTCAAAGTGGTTGACAAAGTTGTTCGCAGAGAGGGAGTGGGGGTGAGGGGTATAGAGGATTAACTTCTCTGGGATATGTGGGACGGTAGCGTCCCACCTCGCCAACAGCAAGTGAAATTGCAGGGCGCCAAGTTCAAAACAACAGAAATCCCATAATTAAAATTCCTCAAACATGCAAGTATTTCACACCATTTTAAAGATAAACTTCATGTAAATCCAGCCACAGTGTCCGATTTTAAATAGGCTTTACGACGAAAGCACAACAAACGATTATGTTAGGTCAGCACCTAGTCACAGAAAACCATACAGCCGTTTTCCAGCCAAGGAGAGGGCTCACAAAAATCAGAAATAGCGATTAAATTAATCACTAACCTTTGATGATCTTCATTGGATGGCACTCACAGGACTTCATGTTACACAATAAATCTGTGTTTTGTTCGATAAATTTAATCTTTATGTCCAAAAACCTCATTTGAAATTGGTGTGTTATGATCAGAAATGCCTTGTCTCAAACAAACATCAGGTGAAAGTGCAGAGAGCCACATCAAATTACAGAAATAATCATAATAAACATTGATAAAAGATACAAGTGTCATACATGGAAATATAGATAAACATCTCCTTAATGTAACCGCTGTGTCAGATTTCAAAATGGCCATCTGAGCACACCTTGCGATTACGTTAGGTCAGCGCTAGTCACAGAAAAACATCTAGCCATTTTCCAAAGAAGGAGAGGTGTCAGAAAAGTCAGAAATAGCGTTATAAATATTTACTTACCTTTGATGATCTTGATCGGAATGCACTCCCAGGAATCCCAGTTCCACAATAAATGTTTGTTTTGTTCGATAAAGTCCATCATTTGTCCAAATACCTCCTTTTTGTTCGCGCGTTTAGCCTAGTAATCCAAATGCATAATGCATGATCACTTGTTCAGACGAAATGTCAAAAAAGTTATATTACAGTTCGTAGAAACATGTCAAACAATGTATAGAATCAATCTTTAAGGATGTTTTTAACATAAATCTTCAATAATGTTCCAACCGGAGAATTCCTTTCTCTTTAGAAATGCAATGGAACGCAGCTACCTCTCACAGGGGCGTGCGATCAGCTCATGGAACTCTGCCAGACACCTGGTTGAAACAGCTCTCTTTCGCTACCCCTTCAAAGTAGAAGCCTCAAACAAGGTTCTAAAGACTGTTAACATCTAGTGGAAGCCTTAGGAAGTGCAATATGACCCCATAGACACTGTATATTTGATATTCCAACTTCCTGTTCGATTTTTTTCTAATGTTTTCGCCTGCCATATGAGTTCTGTTATACTCACAGACATTATTCAAACAGTTTTAGAAACTTCAGAGTGTTTTCTATCCATCTACTAATTATATGCATATTCTAGCTTTTGGACCTGAGTAGCAGGCAGTTTACTCTGGGCACCTTTTTATCCAAGCTACTCAATACTGCCCCCCAGTCCCAAAGAAGTTTTAAGGTCGAGGGGAGAAGGTGGAAAAGAAATTCATTATTAGAGGAAGAAGACTAAAGTGATAGAAATGTGCATTAGCAGTGGATGCAGAGGAAGAGAAGGTAGAGAGGAGGGAGTGAATGAATAATAGGTCCTTCGGAAGATTAGTTTTCTTCCATTTTTACTCAGCTGCCCGCGTTGGAGGAAAGGGAGACAGACAAGGAAACAAAGTAGTGATCAGAGACCTGGAGGGGGTTGCAGTGAGATTAGTAGGCAAACAGCCTTGAGTGAGGTCAAGTGTATTGCCTGCCTTGTAAATTGGAAGGGATTGGGAAAGGGTGAGGTCAAAAGGAGGGGAATAAGAGAGTTAGAAAGAAATTAATTGAAGGCACAAGTCAGGAGTTTGAAGTCGCCAAGTACGAAGAGTGGTGAACCATCGTCAGGAAATTAGCTTATCAAGGTGTCATACTCATTGAGGAACTCAACAATGGCACCTGGTGGGTGATAGATGACGACAATGTTAAGCTTGAGTGGAAAAGTGACAGTGACAGCATGGAATTAAAATGAACAGATGGACAGGTGAGTGAGGGAGAAAATAGAAACTCTCTAGTTAGGAGAAATAAGTAGCCCTGATCCACCACCGCAATGGCCAGATGCTCTTGGACTATGAGAGAAAATGTTGTTGGATGAAGAGTTAAGGTTAGGCATTAACACCAAATGGTTAAGGTAAGGGTTAAGGTTTGGGATAGGCTTAAAAACTAAATATAAAAATAACTTTCCAGCGCTGGATTCTAACTTGCAACCTTTGGAATCAGAGGCAGAAGCTTACACCCATCCACATTCCCTGTCCACAACATCATAGCAAAACCTACTTGAAGGTACCAGCGCTCACTGTTGCCACGACCAGCCGGTTTACATGTCTCACGATGTCCTCAGACATGGATGGACAACGGATACTGACTTGTACCACGGGTGACCTGGCTGGCCTATACATGTGTGTATATGTGTGTAATAATTATAAATACAAATCATTTAGTGGATGCTTATATTAGGAAAATCATTTTTTGCAGATCCCAACTCCCCCTGACACCCCCTCGGAGAGTGGCGTCACAGCTAGGGTTGTGTGTGTGTGTACAATATATACAGTATATAAATAAATTATGTATCAAACTCAAACTGCTGCTGCAATATGACAGAACAAAACTCTAAGAAACGTAAGACACTCCCAATGGGAGATACGCATGCACACACATACCAATCTTTCTCTGGCTCTGTGTAAGGGTAAAGTATGCGAGGTGTGTTAGAAGGTGAGTGATCATTTATCAGAAACACATGCTGCTCTCTCTCTCTTTCACTCCATTTTTCTTCAGAATCCTGTCTACCCTCCTCCTCTCAAACTGTTCTTAGTGTGGGACTGCAAGGCCTGCATGGTAGGATCCAGTTGGACTCTGCTGTGTGGAATTGAACAGTAACGTTTATGTTGATTTAGCTTCTCTTCAGACACCACTAACACCTACTCCACGCACGACTGTAAGTCGCTTTGACTCATATGGGGAAACATGAACAGTACCAAAAGTTACACTGAACAAAAATATAAATGCAACATGAAACAATTTCAACGATTTTACTGAGTTACAGTTCATATAAGGAAATCCGTTAATTGAAATAAATTCATTAGGCTCTAATCTATAGATTTCACATGACTGGGCAGGGGTGCAGCTATGGGTGGGCCTGGGAGGGCATAGGCCCAGCCAATCAGAATGAGCTATTCCCCACAAAAGGGCTTAAATAATCCTCATTTTCATGAGATGTCCGGGTGGCTGGTCTCAGACGATCCCGCAGGTGAAGAAGCCAGAAGTGGAGGTCCTGGGCTGGCGTGATTACACGGTCTGCAGTTGTGAGGCCGGTTGGACATACTGCCAAATTATCTAAAATTACGCTGGAGGTGGCTTATGGTAGAGAAATTAACATTCAATTCTCTGGCAACAGCTCTGGTGGACTTGCCCGCAGTCAGCATGCACATTGCACACTCCCTCAAAACATCTGTCGGATTGTGTTGTCTGACATACCCGCACACTTTAGAGTGGCCTTTTATTGCACCCATTACAAGTTGCACCTGTGTAATGATAATGCTGTTTAATCAGCATATTGATTGGCCACACCTGTCAGGTGGATGGATTATCTTGGCAAATGAGAAATGCTCACTAACAGAGAACACACTTTTTGTGCGTATGGGATCTTTTATTTCAGCTCATGAAACATACACAGTTGCGTTTATATTTTTGTTCAGTATATAACTATTCTTATGTATTCCTCACACTTTTTCTTTATCTGTCTGTTCAAACGTATTCTCACCCTCTTCCTCCCACTGAATAAGGCTAGGGTCAGCCCCAAACCAACCCTAACACTAGCTTCTTGTCCACACCCCAGCACAACCCGTACACTAGCCCTAACCCAACACTATAGGGGAAAAAAGGCTCTTAAACGGTTCTTCATTAGTTGTCGAACTCCTGACTGACAAATCATCTTTGAGTTAAGTGGGGGGTTCTTCAGGATTGTGCAAGGTTGAAATGTAAGTAAGCCTGCAGAAGTGATCATTTCATAACATGTTCTCTACTCATCAGATGTAATAAAAAGAATAAAGGCTACTCATTGATATGTTTGCAAAATGTTGCAATAATAAAATCTGGTGGGTTAGGGCTTCTTTAGGGCTTCTTTAGGGCTTCTTTAGGGCTTCTTTAGGGCTTCTTTAGGGCTTCTTTAGGGCTTGCCATATGTAGTGCATTCAGAAAGTATTCAGACCCCTTGACTTTTTCAAAATGTTATGTTACAGCCTTATTCTAAAATTGATTAAATAAATACTTTGCTCATCAATCTACTCACAATATCCAATAATGATAAAGCGAAAACAAAGTCGGAGTGGTATACAGAAGACAGCCCTTTTTGATAATAGACCAAGTCCATATTATGGTAAGTTTCAAATAAGCAAAGAGAAACAGTCAATTTCTTTAAGATATGAAGGTCAGTCACTTTGGGAAAATGTCAAGAACTGAAACGTTCTTCAAGTGCAGTCGCAAAAAACATCAAGCGTTATGATGAAACTGGCTCTCATGAGGACAGCCACAGGAAAGGAAGACTCAAAGTTACCTCTGCTGCAGAAGATAAGTTCATTAGAGTTAACTGGTCCTCAGATTGCAGCTCCAATAATTGCAGAGTTCAAGTAACAGACATCTCAACATCAACTGTTCAGAGGAGACTGCTTGAAATCAGGCCTTCATGGTCAAATTGATGCAAAGAAACCACTAATAAAAGGACACCAACAATAAGAAGAGACTTGCTTGTGCCAAAAAACATGAGCAATGGACATAAGACCAGTGGAAATCTGTCCTTTGGTCTGATGAGTCCAAATTTCAGATTTTTGATTCCAACTGTCGTGTCTTTGGAAGATGCAGAGTAGGTGAACAGATGATCTCCGCATGCGTGGTTCCTACCGTGAAGTATGGAAGAGGAGGTGTGATGCTTTACTGGTGACACTGTCTGATTTATTTAGAATACAAAGCACAGTTAACCAGCATGGCTACCACAGAATTCTGCAGTCCTACGTCACCCCATCTGGTTTGCACTTAGTGGGACAATCATTTGTTTTAACAGGACAATGACCAAAACACACCTCCAGGCTGTGTAAGGGTTATTTGACCAAGGACAGGATGGAGTGCTACATCAGATGACCTGGCCTCCACAATTGCCCAACTTTTTTTAAATGTCACCTTCATCTGATTAGGTAGGCCAGTTGAGAACAAGTTCTTATTTACAACTGCGACCTGGCCAAAATAAAGCAAAGCAGTGCGACAAAAACAACGACAGAGTTACACATGGCATAAACAAACGTACAATCAATAACAATAGAAAAATCTATATACAGTGTTTGCAAATGAAGTAAGGGGGTAAGGCAATAAATAGGCCAATAGTGGCAAAGTAATTACAATTTAGCAATTTACACTGGAGTGATATATGTACAGATGAGGATGTGCAAGTAGAAATACTGGTGTGCAAAAGAGCAGAAAAACAAAAACAAATATGGGGATAAGGTAGGTAGTTGGGATATTTACAGATGGGCTTAGTGAGGGAGAAGTCTCTTAACTTCAGTGATTTCTGCAATTCGTTCCAGTCGTTGGCAGCAGAGAACTGGAAGGATAGGCGGCCAAAGGAAGTGTTGGATTTCGGGATGACCAGTGAAATATACCTGCGTGTGCTACGGGTGGGTATTGCTATGGTGACAAGTGAACTGAGATAAGGTGGAGCTATTCCTAGCAAAGACTTCTAGATGACCTGGAGCCAGTGGGTTTGGCGACGAATATGTAGCGAGGACCAGCAAACGAGAGCGTACAGGTCGCAGTGGTGGGTAGTATATCGGGCTTTGGTGACAAAACGGATGGCACTGTGACATCCAATTTTCTGAGTAGAGTGTTGGAGGCTAATTTGTACATGACATCGGCGAAGTCGAGGATCCATAGGATAGTCAGATTTATGGGTATGTTTGGCAGCATGAGTGAAGGAGCCTTTGTTGCGATATAGGAAGCCGGTTCTAGATTTAATTTTAGACTGGAGATGTTACAGTATTACTGACAAATTTGTTTTCTAGCTACCTTGGACAACCCTAGCTAACTCATCTGACTTGGCCAGAGATACTTTTGTATTTCTGACTTAGAGCGAGCTGGCCTGGATAGCCGCTAGTTGGATTTATGGATCTCCACTATACAGCCCACTCACAGCTGTCTAGGCTAGGTGTGAGCATACCAAGTTTGGTAGATAGCTAACTTGGATAACGTAGCTAGCTAGCATCACATCTTGTATGGTTCTAATTAGCTAACTAGCTACACCAGGCATGAGTTTGCTGTGCACCAGTGTAGCAATACAGCGAACGTTAGTAGATATAAACAATGGTACTGGTAACTAGCTAGCCAACTAACGTTAACTAATACCTACTGGTTTCCCCCTTTTGTCTGTGATATAACGATATCAACGTTAGTGCTCCACTGGGTCAGATGAGTTAGCTAGTAACTTGCTATACTGTTACCTGACATATAGGAATATTGTTTAAAATAAAGTATGCTAGAAGAAGTAGCTAACTTTGATACTTACCAAATTGTCCATTAGATGATAATGTAGCATACTGCAATTTAACTCAGAATCGGATGAGAGCGGGACATAAACCACCTATCCCCAGTTCAGTCATGCCGTTTAAGAGAAACACAAGTGTTGGAGTCAAGCGATGATATCCTACATTGTACTACCACTTGGAATAGCATTATGAGGTCATAGGCAGATTAAATAATTGAATTGTTTTGGGCATTCAACAGTAGGGTGTTTCAAGGAGAAAGCATGGCTTTCCATGCATTTGTGGCAAGCCCTAACCTACCAGGTATAATAGGAACAATTTGCAAACATATCAATGAGTAGCCTTTATTCTTTAATTAGTAAAAAAGTTAGTATATTTAAGTGAAAGATGTAATGCATATGAAATCAGACCAATGTCAGCTGATGAGCAGAGAACATGCTAGGAAAGGTGCCATACATTTCAACCATTTATAATTCTGAAGAACCGTAGAAGCCATGTCAAGAACCCCCCCCCCCCCCCCCCACTTATCTCAAAGGTTATTTGTCAGTCAAGAGTTCCACAAGGAACCTTATGAGCTGATGAAGAACCATTTAAGAACATTTATTCTATTCAGTGTAGGCAGATGGTTGCCTCCCACCATGTATCCAACGCTACTGCTGTTGCCTCGGGTAAAGTTAATGAGACTAATGGTGGAGTGGAAGAGGAAGGGTGGCCTGTTGTGAGCACAGCAGTGTTACAACCTGGCTCAATACTGTAACAAACTATGGGAAACCACGCTGAGTAAAGGAATAACTCAATTCATTTATTCCATACTTAAAATAAACACTCAACAACAATAAGCAGATGAAGGTCAGTAAATTACGTGTCGACTGCCAAAGCCACAACAAAACAACCAAAGGTATGCATGGAGAGCGGAATCTCTTGCTGAATGGGGGAAACAGTGGCTTTATGCCACAGCTGAGCTTCAACAGGTGTGCCCCATCAGCACTGACAACACTCCCAGCTCCACCCACCTCTCCTACTTCGCCCACCAATCTCCTGCAGGAAGTAAGCACAGCAAAACCCAGTAGACAGAACAGGGAGGGGCCATCACAGCAGGAGTAAAACACATTGTCTACTAATCCACATGTGACACATACCTCTGCGGGAGAGAGGGGTGGAAAGAATGGGATGTGGAGAGGGAGAGGGAGAGAGAGGGAGTGGTGAGAAGGATGGTATGTGGAGAGAGAGATGGAGAGAGGGATGGGAGGGAGAGAGATAGAGAGGGATGTGAGGGGGAGAGAGGGATAGGAGGGGGAGGGAGTGATGTGAAGGGGAGAGGGAGAGAGGAGGGAGAGAGGGATGGGAGGGAGGAGGGAGAGAGTGATGGGAGTGGGAGAGAGGGAGTGATGTGAAGGGGAGCGGGAGAGAGGGCTGTGAGGAATGGCAGGTGGAGAGGGAGAGATGATTTTCTGTGAGTGGTCATCTATTAAGGGGGACTCCATCCATTAGTAAGAATGGGGGAGAGAGTGAGTGAGAAAGGGAGAGTTATAGCGAAAGAGAGAGAGGAAGAGTGTAATATCCATTGAAGTGCAACTTCAGCATTTCATTAAGAAACTGACATTCCACAATGACCTCACCAGCTTTAGCCTCCAATACCCTCTGATAGGACGTGTGTGAGAGAGAAAGACGGAAAGGGAGGCAGAGAAATAAGGGGAATGAGTGGCCCAATCTGACCCTTACACTCCCTCAGTGGAAGCAGTCAGGAAAAGGGCACTATGTGCGTCAAACCCCTCTCTCTCCTTCACACACACACATACACACACACACACACACGCACGCACGCACGCACGCACGCACGCACGCACGCACGCACGCACGCACGCACGCACACACACACACACACACACACACACACACACACACACACACACACACACACACACACACACACACACACAGAGACACACAGAGACACACAGAGTCACACACAGACACACACACAATTGTATCAAAACATTCCTATTTCGTTTTTATATTATTTAGTTTCAGTTTTAGTGTTAGGGACAGAAAGCATGCGCCGGAGGCTAGGAGTCATTTGTGCTGTATAGTTTTTTGGTGGGGGGGGGATGTCACTTCTTGCAATGGGGGCAGTAATACATAAAGTGATGGGTCAGGTTAGTTTAGGTTTAAATAATACATTCAATCCCAATGTGACTTGGATTTAAAATGAATACTGCCAAGACTGGAGCAAAAAATATGGTGGAATGAAACTCTCGCCTATGTTCACATGAATCCAATGCTTTTTAACTTGACAGAGGCTACAGTTGTGTCAAGTTGGCTGGATGTCCTTTGAGTGGTGGACCATTCTTGATACACACAAGAAACTGTTGAGCATGAAAAACCCAGCAACATTACAGTTCTTGACATACTCAAACCGGTGCGCCTGGTACATATGTTTCTTTAGCTCTACGCACACATTTTTGTGGTCACCCCCCCCTTCACATTTCTCACAATTGTGAATAATAATTATTCAAGCTTTGCAGGTGAAACGTCCATGAAGCAGCATCTGCATTCCAACCATTTGATCTCAGTCAGTCAGGGGATATACATTTAGATCTTCTTAGATATAGTGTTGTTTCAAAGTAGCCTACAGTATTGTTTTGAATGATGTACAGTGAGAGAATTGTAGAGAAGATGCTGTTAGCCTACCTGTGTTTAGTTTAAATCAAAGCCCATATTTTGCCTAGTGGTGCACACTAGGACCACATGAGAGAAAATCACCCTGAAATCTCATAAGAAATGAGGTGGTGTTTTTTGTCTTACAGTGACTTTATATATACTATGATATTATATTTGGTTATGTTATGTAGAATACTATCTTTATTTTATCTAGCAGAAATGGATTCAGCTTTTATCTACAGTGTCTTCAGAAATTAAACTCCCCAGTTCTTATCGATTACAAGCATACCTGTCACACCCTGATTTGTTTCACCTGTTCTTTGTGATTCTCTCCACCCCCCTCCAGGTGTCACCCATCTTCCCCATAATCCCCTGTGTATTTATACCTGTGTTCTCTGTTTGTCTGTTGCCAGTTTGTCTTGTTAACCAGTGGTTTTGTGTCTCAGCGCCTGCTTTTCCCAGTCACTCTTTTCTAGCCGTCCTGGTTTTTGACCGTTGCCTGTCCTGACACTGAGCCTGCCTGCCTGACCACTCTGCCTGTCCCTGAGCCTGCCTGCCGACCTGTACCTTTGCTCCACCTCTGGATTATTGACCTCTGTCTACTCTGGGCCTGTCTGCTGTCTGATACCATTGCCCCACCTCTGGTTTACTGACCCCATCCTGCCTTGACCTGTCTATTGCCTATCCCTGTTGGATTATTAAAGCATTGTTAATTCGACTTTGTCTGGGTCTTACCTTCATACCTGATAGTAAGAACTGGCCATGATTGACCTAGCAGACCCGGGCCAGCTGTGCAATGCCATCTCCTCCCAAGGTGCCTCCATTGGTAGGCACGAGGAATTGTTTTGTGGTCTTATGGTGGGGTCCAAATGTTGGCCATGCTGCCTGAGCAATTCCACGGGTTGTCTGGGGGACAGCCTGCCACGGTGATAACCCCTCAGTAACTCGGCAGTTAGCAGCGCCGCCCCACGGGCCAATCCACCTTCCCGAGAGCCCCAGTTACCTCCCCCGGAACGCTTTAGTGGAGAGCTGAGCACCTGTCAGCTGTTTTTTAGCTAAGTGTGCCCTCATTTTCGAGCTTCAGCCCTCCTCCTTCCCCTCGGACCGCTCCAAGATAGCCTACCTCATCACGCTGATGTCTGGGAGGGCTCTCACCTGGGCTACCGCCGTATGGGAACAACAACCGGCCATGTGTGTGAGTCTGGAGGGGTTCTTGGGAGAGGTGAGGAAGGTTTTGATGCCCCGTACTTCGGGTGCGAAGATTGAATCTGTTTGAAGTTCACTGCTTGACTGAGAGACCTTACAGATAATTGTATATTATAAGGGCGAGACCCAGATGCAGACACAGGAGGAAGATTGAATTGCCTCTCCATCCGTCACTCCCGCAATCACCCATCATTTCGAATGGTCGACTCGACGAGAGAGTCAAGATCTGTGGGTAACTCCCGAGCAGCAAGGAGGCAGATGGTTAGAGTCCAAGAAATGTATTAACAATCCAAAAGGTGTAGGCAAGAGAATGGTCGTGGACAGGCAAAAGGTCCAAACCAGTTCAGAGTTACAGAGTTACAGAAAGGCAGGCAGGCTTGAGGTCAGGGCAGACAGAATGGTCAGGCAGGTGGGAATGGAGTCCAGAAAAACAGGCAAAGGTCAAAACTGTGAGGACTAGTAAAAGAGAATAGAAAAGCAGGAGCACGGGAAAAACACACTGGTTGACTTGAACAGACAAGATGAACTGGCACATAGAGAAAGGATACACAGGGATAAATACTCCAGAGAAAATAAGTGACACCTGGAGGGGGTGGAGACAATCACAAGGACAGGTGAAACAGACCAAGGTGTGACAGTAACCCCCCCCCCCCCCCCCCCCCCCCCTCCTCTAGGGACATCACCTGGGCGCATACCTGGCTGACTGGGGTGTCGGCGGTTAAAATCGGCGATGAGGATGTCTTTAGCCGGAACCCAGCACCTCTCCTCCGGGTCATAACCCTCCCAGTCAACCAGATACTGGAAACCCCTGCCCCGTGGTTGAACCCTCAGGAGGCGTCTCGCCGTATACACTGACTGGTCATCGATGACACGGAGGGAGGGATGGGCCTAGAAGCAAAAAGTAGGGTGAACACGAAAAGTAGGGTGAACACGAAGGGTACGGGGCAACAGCAGATGGGCAGCAGTGGGACTAATGACTCTAGAAATAGAGAAAGGACCAATGAAATGGGGGGAAAGTTTATGGGATTCTTCTCGGAGGGGTAGGTCCTGAGTGGACATCCATACCCTCTGCCCGACAGCGAGGAGCCAGAGTCTGGTGGCGGTCTGCTTGTCGACGATACCTGGAGGGGGTCTTGAGAAGATCCGCCCTAGCTCTTTTCCATGTACGTCCACAGTGGTGGACGAACATCTGGGCTGAAGGTACAATGAGTAGGGGCTGATACCCCATGGTGCATTTGAAAGGGGATAGTCCATTAGCCGAGCAAGGAAGAGTGTTCCTTGCATATTCCACCCAGACCAGTTACTGAAAGAAGATAGTAGAGTGGTGGAACTCACAATTCTCTGCTTTTACGAACAATTGGTTTTCCAGGAGGTGCTGAAGGACCTGTCTGACATGCAGAACATGTTCTTGGGCAGACTGGGAAAAAACAGGATGTCGTCAAGGTGTACGAACACAAACTGTTTTAGCATGTCCCAGAACACATCGTTTATCAGGACCTGGAAGACAGCGGGGGCGTTGGTGAGTCCAATCGGCATGACCTGGTACTCATAATGTCTGCTGGCTGTGTAGAATGCTGTCTTCCACTCATCTCCTTTGTGTATCCGAACCAGGTGGTAAGCATTCTGAAGGTCCAGCTTGGGAAAAATGGTGGCCCCCTGGAGAGGTTCAAAAGCAGAGGAGAGGAGTGGTAGGGGGTAACGATTCTTAATCATAATATCATTAAGACCCTGGTAGTCAATAGATGGAATTTAAATTCAGGCTGTAACACAACAATGTGGAAAAAGTAAAGTCGTGTGAGTGCTTTCTGAAGACACTAACTTTATTAAACTTTTGCCAGACTGGCCTGTTTTCTACGAGTAGAGGAGAGACGGTGCGTAAAGTAGAGAAGCTTTGGAACCATTAGTTGTCAGATCAGCAGCCACTCCGTTTGAACTTTAGTAGTACATTTAAGAATCAAGTTAACTACCTAGATTCGTTTTTTGCTGTTAGCTAGTGATAGTGATTCACAAGCTAGACCTATTTGAAACATCACCATCTCCTGGCTGCATTTACCCACCAGATTCAGTTGCTTGAAAATGCCTTTGAAATCCCAATTAGATTTTTGCCAAAGTTTTAGAAAACTAATACTGAACATAATTCATGATGGATTTTATTTTATTTTGTTTTGGACTCAAAGATAATACTCTCAGAGTTTTAGTTTTTCAAACAGGCTTGTTAATTATTTTATTTCAGTTAACTAAATAGTTTTTTCATGATAAAAGTTTTAGTTTACTATAATCACTTTGACACACACAAACATTCAACAATCCCCTCTTCTGCTCACTGGCACAAAACATGTCAAGTATCCTATTTCAGATAG
The DNA here is from genome assembly GCF_021184085.1 of Oncorhynchus gorbuscha. NCBI lineage: Eukaryota > Metazoa > Chordata > Actinopteri > Salmoniformes > Salmonidae > Oncorhynchus > Oncorhynchus gorbuscha. The sequence goes on along the minus strand of NC_060187.1, from coordinate 28,221,958 downwards.
CGTGAGAGAGAAAGACTTCACTTATAGGTGTAGGATCTCAATTTGACCTTATTCCACAGCAAAATAATCCTGCAGCAACAGGATTTGAACTTTTAGTCCATAATGTTGCTTGATCGGTGCTATTAACTGTGCAAAAGTACAACCACATGAAAAGTTAAATAGGTCTACTGTATAAATAGCAGTATGTTAGTGTGGGTTTTCAGTGAATTTATGTAAATCAAGAAGCTCATCTGCATTTCCTGCTGTGCGGGAGAATTCTCAGCAACAAAAGAGTGATCAAATGAAGATCCTACATCTGTAAACAGATTTAAGGGGTTGTGATGTGTAAACAGAATGTGTGGGTGTGAGGGACTGGGAAGGGATGGGGGGATCGTAATAGAGGAGAAGAAGGGATGATGGGACCGTAATTAAGGAGTGTTAATCTCATCCTGCGGGGGAGTTGATCTAATCAGAGATTTACTCTCTAATCTCCTAATCCTGAATCTACGCACACATACACATGTACACAAGCACCGACACGCACACTTGCATGCACACACACCACGAGAGCCGGATATATTAGGGGATTTGGAGCAGAGAATAAGTATTTCTACAGAAATAAAGAGAGAAATAGCTGTCTATGTTTATAGCTTCATCTGCCACACACTTGAGGATTTTATTTGGATCTGCAATGACACATTGCCTACAAGGACAATTGCAGAGGTCTATATACGACATGTACAAACACACACACACGCACAGACACACACACACCAGGCTGAGCGGTGAGAGAGTGTTGAAGGCCGTCCCCCTCTCTTCCTGTTTGGTACTTCCTGATTCCTGTGTTCTAGGAAATGCCACTCCACTGTTTTACATTTTACACGTTTATATTTATCATGAAATATGGCTCTAATATAAATACATGTAACCCTGGAAGTCTTATCATCCTTCAACTCAACACACACACACACACACGCACACACACGCACACACATATTGCACGCACACACACTTGCGTTCACCATTCATAAAGTGTGATGTGAGAGGATATGAATGCTGGTCTGACTGTCTGCCAGGGTTGGTGTATTTCTGGATGTATCATTCACCTGACTGACGCCAACACAGTGTTTCCCAACCCTCTCCTGGGGGACCTCGGGGTAGTGCAGTGTCAGTGCAGGGCTGATGCAAAATAATATCACTCTTTATGTTCATATGCCCTGACATGGGCATCTGACTTAGATTTGTAATAGTGATATAAGAGGGAGGGTCAGTAAGTCTCCAGACTAGCTGGGGTTGGAGTGAGAGTGGGGACACGCATGCGCACAAATCCACATGCTGTAAACATTTAAACACAACCACACTTTTTACAGCCATTTCCAGTGAGGGGACATAGGCTGTCTATATGCCAGGACTGTGATTTCCAAAAACATTCCAACAACCCAAACTCTGGAGCTCCTCAGAACCATTGACAGCCCATAAAACCACTGACTCCGGTTGGGCTTCATTCAAACACACAACTCAACAACAACAAGTCTATTTGGTTGGCTAAGAGAGACCGAGTTCAATAATAGTTCTCTAGGCTCACACACTCACACACACACACACATGCTCCCATGCACACACACACAAACACAGACACACCCACACACATTAAAATGCTGGAGCCATTATCATACATGGGGCAGTCATTTAGATTCCCCCTAATGTTGTCAGTTGCACCATAGAACAGTTTCTCAGAGAGAGAGATTTCTCATTGAAGTTGGAATCCTTAATTGTGAAACTCCAACGTCCTTCTGCGCTATTACAACAACAAAGACGTTACTGCAAACAATGAACACAGTTTTTTTCCATTGGACATGATTGGACGTTAGACAGAACAGTAGAATATGTACTTCATTTTATTTTTACCCGATGCTCCTCACCTCTGCTTTGGTAAAAACAAAACAATAACAACGGCCATGGGGCGGACAGTGGTGTAGTTTCCCCCGACTGCGTATTCCATCTTTAAAAGGCAACTGCACTTCCAGATTTGGCCTCGTTTTTCATCAATTCTGATTAAGAAATGCTAGCAGACATGACTTAAGGCAAACAAGAGTTGTTTTGAGAGTGTAGTTTGATGTGAGTGTTTCTTGGCTGTGTCTGTCATGCTACCACAACAAACAAGGGCAGTAGTGAGTACAGCGAGGTAAACTAAGCTAGCTTTGCTATGGATTGAACAAAGTTTTGAAGTTGAGGACTTCTCCCCTCTTAAAATGATCAGCTAATTCAGTTCTGTGTAGGCTAAACCCAAATCATGCTGTTTGTCAAGTGTAGACTTTACCTTGAAATGCTTACTTATGAGGCCTTTCCAACAATGCAGAAAAAAAATATTAGAATAACAATAACGAGACTATATGCAAGAATATATGCAAGGATAGTTGAGGTAATTCAAGTAATATGTACAAGTAGGTGGGGGTAAAGGAGACTAGGCAATCAGGATAGATAATAAACAGAGTGGCAGCAGTGTATGTGAAGATTGTGAAAGAGTGCAGAAGTGTGTACATGTGTGAGTGTGTGGCATCAATATGCATGTTTTTATGTGTTTTGTGTGTGAGTGTTTGTAGTCTACACTGAGTGTACAAAACATTAGGAACAGCCTCAATTCATCAGGGCATGGACTCTACAAGGTGTTGAAAGCAATCTACAGGGATGCTGGCCCATGTTGACTCTAATGCTTCCCACAGTTGTGTCAAGTTCACTGCAGAGTATGTGTGCAGAGTTGCCCAGTCGGAAATCAGAGTGCTCCACATCCTTTCAAACCAAAACCACTCCTCACTCAAAGGAAAAAGAACTGCTGCTCCAAATATTAAAATCCCAATTTAACCAACACCCATCTATTTTTATGACTGTTTTTATTGAACCTTTATTTAAGTAGGCAAGTCAGTTAAGATCAAATTCTTATTTACAATGACAACCTACCCCGGCAACGCTGGGCTAATTGTGAGACGCCCTATGGGACTCCCAAACACAGCCGGATGTGATACAGCCTGGTTTCAAACCAGATACTATAGTGACACCTCTTGCACTGAGATGCAGTGCCTTAGACCACTGTGCCACTCGGAAGCCCAACTACCTGGAGCTACCATCTGGTTCTGAAGTAATAAACCCCTTACCCTACCCCTCTCATAATTCATGTCTTGTTTCGTCTGATGTTTTGTTTTGACTCCTGTTTTGTTGTTTTCCTTCTTCATTTATTTAATTGTAAAGCGACGATGGGTGCTTGAAAAGCGCTATTTAAGTCCCATTTATTATTCCTATTACCAAACCATGTGAAATGAATGAAAAGTATTTTAATAAAAAACAGGGAAAGGTGAAAATCTCATAATTTCAAATAGGCTACATGTCGTATTAAACAGCATATAAACACTCTAAATAGGTCAGGAGCCAGACAGGGAGCCTAAAAAGAAAATAAAAAATTAAAATATTTAGGCTATATTATTTATATTATTTCAAGACTATAAATAAATCAATTGTGAAGCATTTGTGAGTGCAACACACTAGGTTGGCAGGGACATTTTGTTGTATTTATCAGGTGTTGAAGTAACAATGTTTATTGCAACAACAGGGGCAGGCAAACAAAAGGGTCAAGGCAGGTAGGGGTTGGTAATCCAGAGTAGAGGCGAAGGTACTGGATGGCAGGCAGGCCCAGGGTCAGGTCAGCCTGTGGTCGGTAATCCAGAGTAGAGGCGAAGGTACTGGATGGCAGGCAGGCCCAGGGTCAGGTCAGCCTGTGGTCGGTAATCCAGAGTAGAGGCCAAGGTACTGGATGGCAGGCAGGCCCAGGGTCAGGTCAGCCTGTGGTCGGTAATCCAGAGTAGAGGCCAAGGTACTGGATGGCAGGCAGGCCCAGGGTCAGGTCAGCCTGTGGTCGGTAATCCAGAGTAGAGGTCAAGGTACTGGATGGCAGGCAGGCCCAGGGTCAGGTCAGCCTGTGGTCGGTAATCCAGAGTAGAGGCCAAGGTACTGGATGGCAGGCAGGCCCAGGGTCAGGTCAGCCTGTGGTCGGTAATCCAGAGTAGAGGCCAAGGTACTGGATGGCAGGCAGGCCCAGGGTCAGGTCAGCCTGTGGTCGGTAATCCAGAGTAGAGGCCAAGGTACTGGATGGCAGGCAGGCCCAGGGTCAGGTCAGCCTGTGGTCGGTAATCCAGAGTAGAGGCCAAGGTACTGGATGGCAGGCAGGCCCAGGGTCAGGTCAGCCTGTGGTCGGTAATCCAGAGTAGGGGCAAAGGCACAGGACGGCAGGCAGGCCCAGGGTCAGGGTCAGGGTCAGGACAGGCAAGGGTCAAAACCAGGAGGATGACAAAATAGAGACTGGGGAAAACCAGGAGCTGAGACAAACCACTGGGTGAATTGAACATACAAGACAAACTGGCCCAGACAGACAGAAAACACAGGTATAGGGGATAAGTGGGGAAGATGGGTGACACCTGGAGGGGGGTGGAGACAAGCACAAGGACAGGTGAAACAGATCAGGGCGTGACAGTATTAAATCATTATAGTCAATACATTGCACATATAGGCTGTGACTTACTTAGAATTAAATACAAATTAAACGAAAAATGCTTTATTAGGCTCCATCTACTGTGCCATTTGAACTAATTTTTAGAAACATTAGCTTGGCCAGAGTACGTTGCTTCAGGCTCATGTGATGGTGTCTGGAGAGCAGGCCAGCAGTGGAGAATAGGCTTGCCAGGCTGAGCAAGGATCCGTATTATTATTTTATTTTTTCTGTATGTAGGCCTGAAGGATTTTTGGTCAAATAAGAAAAGTTCCTTGAAAGAGAGAATATACCAGGCTTATTGGGCCAAAATCAATGAGTAACAAAACTTTTAAGAGATCTAATTTTGTTTATAAATACTTTGCTGCAATGACACTTAGCTAGCTACCGGCCTCATTCCTTTCTGTTAGCATGTGCACGTACTAAGTACACCATCATGCTTTCAGGATATCAGTCTTTTCAGATTCCACAATGATTTTTTATTTGTGGACACAACATCACCGCTCTCCCTCTCTTGTATTTGGTCCTCCTGATCTTTGTAATTCACCTTGATCTTCACCTGTGTGTTTTATCACTTTCTTTACGAAAATATTTAGCATACTAGATGACAGTAGTTAAAGCAAGGGGCTATAGCAACACCAGTGGCAACCTGTCATTCAGGACAGCTGGGATGGTTTTGAGCCCCACATTTTTAGCAAAAAAAAGTGTACCTTTATTTTTTTTGGCGCTTGCCTGTTTGCATGTTATTTTGGCATTAATACGTGTCACATATCAGTTTGCAAACAATGTAAAAATATATATATGTCATTGAGTTAATACAGTCGCATATAAACATCTATTTTTTGTTTTCTTGAGTAGGGCAGCTCCAAAATGTAGGTGTTTCAGCCTAGCTCAGTGCTTACTGTGGTGGTGGGGCAAGTCAGCAGAAAATACAGAGCATTGCGCTGTGATTGGCTCAGCGTTCTGTCACTCATGGGGACACTACATCATCTCCAAGTCTAAGGGTAGAGCTAGAATATTCAAGCCCCTTGGGTGCTGCCATGGAGTTACATTAGAAGTGCCCATCCAAGAAGGCTCAAGCTCATTGGTCACAGATCAAAATTATGTAAAATCACGTTATATCTACAGTAGCTTTCATACTTTCAAAATCTTAGCTAGCAGTCATCATCATGAATCAAGTAGACTATCTACTGGCAAATCATTTTTAATCCTTATCATATGGAGAGAAATAATGAAGATAAATAATAGATAAAACATATCGGTGCTCATCGGTCATTGAACATAAACATTACACAACGAGTTGGAAATCGCAAATTCAACAATTAGTGGTTTGGAAAGAATCAGTGAGAATGGCTGTGTTGCCCCAAATCCGGGATTAAGGGGGCTATTTTCCAAGTTCAAAATGTTAAACATTCAACATTGGCCATGCTGTCAATGAAGCATGATTTGTGCCGCGCTCAAAACAACCTTTAACTCGAAGGACCGCCGCCCCACCTTCCTGTTCAAGTGAGCTGAGTACAACAATATGAGTACAACAATGTATTGTATGCTGCTTCATAATTATGTAATTATGCCAGTGAGATATGTATACTGTAGATAAGAAAGTAATACTATGTGTATATTGTGTAGTAAGACGTTAGTAGCCCATGTGCCTCAACCTAATCATTTGGTCTATTTACCCCTCTTAATTTCTCCTACTGCTCTGACTGTTCTACTGTAGCCTATAACCTGTTTTAAGGAAATACAATCATCGAATCTTGTAAGAGCTTTCATTGTCTGTTTATATGCCCCCTTTACCTATCATACGGATACAAATTAAATGGAAAATGCCTTATTAGGCTCAGTCTACAATGCCTTTGAATTCATTTTTTGTGTGCAAGTTCGGCCCAAGTCTGGCTTCAGGCTCATGCGATGGTGACTGGAAAACAGGCCAGGAGAGGAGGATACCCTATCAGAGCCACTGGGGATTCTAACACCCTTCAGGACACTCTTGCCAGGCTGGGTAGGGTTGCAGGGTTTTTTATTTTTTATTTTTCATACTATAGGTAGACCAACGGTTTTTAGGCAAAATAACCCTATCAAATCGGAAAGCTAATTGAAAGAGGTAACACAGTTGAAGTTGGAAGGTTACTTGTTTTTCAACCACTCCACAAATTTCTTTTTAACAAACTATAATTTTGGCAAGTCGGTTAGGACATCTACTTTGTGCATGACACAAGTAATTTTTCCAACAATTGTTTACAGACAGATTATTTCATTTATAATTCCCTGTATCACAATTCCAGTGGATCAGAAGTTTACATACACTGAGTTGACTGTGTCTTTAAACAGTTTGGAAAATTCCAGAAAATGATGTCATGGCTGTAGAAGCTTCTGATAGGCTAATTGACATAATCAATTGGTCAATTGGAGGTGTACCTGTGGATGTATTTCAAGGCCTATCTTCAAACTCAGTGCCTCTTTGCTTGACATCATGGGAAAATCAAAATAAATCAGCCAAGAACTCAGAAAGAAAATTGTAGACCTCCACAAGTCTGGTTCCTCCTTGGCAGACATTTCCAAACGCATGAAGGTACCATGTTCATCTGTACAAACAATAGTACGCAAGTATAAACACCATGGGACCACGTAGCTGTCATACCCCTCAGAAAGGAAACGCGTTCTGTCTCCTAGAGATGAACGTACTTTGGTGTGAAAAGTGCAAATCAATCCCAGAACAACAGCAAAGGACCTTGTGAAGATGCTGGAGGAAACAGGTACAAAAGTATCTATATCCACATTAAAATGAGTCCTATGTCGACATAACCTGAACCTTGCAAGCCAAAGAACACCATCCAACCATGAAGCATGGGGGCGGCAGCATCATGTTGTAGGGGTGCTTTGCTGCAGGAGGGACTGGTGCACTTCACAAAATAGATGGCATCATGAGGTAGGAAAACTATGCGGATTTATTGAAGCAACATCTCAAGACATCAGTCAGGAAGTTGAAGCTTGGTCGCAAATGGGTCTTCCAAATGAACAATGACCCCTATCATACTTCCAAAGTTGTGGCAAAATGGCTTAAGGACAACAAAGTCAAGGTATTGGAGTGGCCATCACAAAGCCCTGACCTCAATCCTAAGGGGTGGCAGCTAGCCTAGCGGTTAGAGTGTTGGACTAGTAACCAAAAGGTGGAAAGATCAAATCCCCGAGCTGACAAGGTAAAAATCTGTAGTTCTACCCCTGAACAAGGCAGAGAACCTATGCCATCATTGAAAATAAGAATTTTCTGAGTTAAATCAAATTTGTGGGCTGAACTGAAAAAGTGTGTGCAAGCAAGGAGGCCCACAAACCTGACTCAGTTACACCAGCTCTGTCAGGAGGGATGGGCCAATATTCACCCAACTTATTATGGAAGGCTACCTGAAACGTTTGACACTGTCAACGGTTGCATTAGCTGGTGCATGGAAGTCAGACGCAGGAGAGTTGAGATGAGTGAACACGAAGTACTTTACTAAGGCAAATAGTAAGACCAGAATGCAACAGCGTCACCAACACCAAATGCCCAAAACAAGTAAGACAGTACCACAAAACAAAGTACCGGCTGCCACAAAACACAGGTATACATAAAACCTGGTGCTAACCAGCCGGAAGTGTGCCAACTTCGACAATAAACAATACCCACACAGACATGGAGGGAACAGAGGGCTAAATACACACAATAATTATGAGGAGACGTAAACCAGGTGTGCAGGAAAACATGACAAAACAAATAGAAAATGAAAGGTGGAGCGGCGATGGCTAGAAGACCGGTGACTCCGAACGCCACCCGAACAAGGAGATGGACCGACTTCGGTGGAAGTCGTGACAGTACCCCCCCTTGACGCGTCGCTCGCAGCATTGGAGGGTCCAATACGTCCTCCACCGGGACCCAACATCTCTCCTCTGGACCGTATCCCTCCCAGTCCATGAGGTACTGAAGGCCCCTCCTGCAACGCCTCGAATCCGGTATGGGAGCAAACAGAGTACGCCAGGACCCCATCGATGTCCAGAGGGGGCGGAGGAACCTCCCGCACCTTACACTCCTGAAGCGGGCCAGCCACCACCGGCCTGAGGAGAGTCTCATGGAACGAGGGGTTAACACGGTAAGCGGGGGAAAGCTGTAACCTGTAACTCACCTCGTTCAGTCTCCTCAGGACTTTAAATGGCCCAACAAACCACGGACCAAGCTTCCGGCAGGGTAGGCGGAGGGGCAGGTTTCGGGCGAGAGCCAGACCCGCCTCACTGTGGTGACGGTCTGCGCTGGCTTTCTGGCGCAGCACGGCCCGCTGAAGGTAAACATGAGCGGCGTCCCATGTCACCTCCACGCGCCTGAACCTGTCGTCCACCGCAAGAGCCTCTGTCTGACTATGATGCCAAGGCGCCAGAACCGGCTGGTACCCCAGTACGCACTGGAATGGGGAGAGGTTAGTGGAGGAGTGGCGGAGTGGCGGAGTGGGAGTGGCAGAGTGGCGGAGCGAGTTCTGGAGTCTCTGCCCAGGGCACAAACGCCGCCATCTCCCCCGGCCGGTCCTGGCAATAAGACCTCAGAAACCTACCCACATCCTGGTTCACTCTCTCCACCTGCCCGTTACACTCGGGGTGAAAACCTGAGGTAAGGCTGATCGAGACCCCCCGACGTTCCATGAACACCCTCCAGACCCTCGAAGTAAACTGGGGACCCCGATCAGACACTATACCCTCAGGCACCTCGTAGTGCCGGAAGACGTGCATTAACAAGGTCTCCGCATTCTGTAGGGCTGTAGGGAGACTGGCAGAGGGAGGAGGTGGCAGGACTTAGAAAAATGGTCCACAACTACCAGGATCGTGGTGTTACCCTGTGAGGAAGGAAGATCTGTAAGGAAATCCACCAACAGGTGCGACCAAGGCCGTTGTGGAACCGGTAAGGGGTGTAGCTAACCTCTGGGCAGGTGCCTAGGACCCTTACACTGGGCGCACACCGAGCAGGAGGAAACATAAACCCTCAAGTCCTTAGCCAACGTGGGCCACCAATACTTCCCACTCAGACAGCGAACCATCCGACCGATGCCTGGACGACCAGAGGAGGGTGACGTGTGCGCACAATAGATCAGCCGGTCATGGACAGCAGACGGAACATACAGACGCCCCAGCGGGACACTGGAGGGGAGTGGGCTCTGCACGTAGCGCCTGCTCAATGTCCGTGTTCAGTTCCCACACTACCGGCGCCACCAGGGAGGAGGCCAGGAGTATGGGGGTGGGATCCATGGGCCGCTCCTCTGTTGTCATACAGCCGTGACAGTGCGTCTGCCTTCATGTTCTGGGAACCTGGTCTGTAAGAAAGGGTGAAATCAAAACGGATGAAGAACATGGCCCACCTTGCCTGGCGAGGGTTCATTCTCCTCGCTGCCTGGATGTACTCCAGATTGCGGTGGTCAGTCCAGATGAGAAAGAATGTTTAGCCCCCTCAATCCAATGTCTCCACACCTTCAAAGCCTTGACAACAACCAACAGCTCCCGGTCCCCCAAGTCATAGTTTCGCTCTTCCTTCTTCCTCGAGAAGAAGGCACAGGGGTGGAGCTTCGGTGGCGTACCCGAGCGCTGAGAGAGCACGGCTCCTATCCCAGCCACAAACGTGTCCACCTCCACTATGAATGCCAAAGAGGGATCCGGATGGGCCAGCACAGGAGCCGAGGTAAACAGAGCCCTCGGGTGACCAAATGCCCTGTCCGCCTCAGCCGACCACTGGAACCGTACCGGTCCCCCCTTCAGCAGTGAGGTAATGGGAGCCGCTACCTGACCAAATCCCCGGATAAACCTCCAGAATTAATTGGCAAACCCTAGAAACCGCTGCACCTCCTTTACCGCGATGGGAGTCGGCCAATTACGCATGGCTGAAATACGGTCACTCTCCATCTCCACCCCTGAGGTGGAAATGCGGTACCCTAGGAAGGAGATGAACTGTTGGAAGAACAGGCATTTCTCAGCCTTGACATACAGATCATGCTCCAACAGTCGACCAAGCACGCTGCGCTACAGGGACACATGCTCGGCGCGTGCAGTATATCAATACACTCCGCTTCACACTGCCTATGCAGGTCCCTGAAAATCTCGTCTACAAAGGCTTGGAAGACTGACGGAGCATTCATAAACCCGTACGGCATGACGAGGTACTCAAAATGCCCTGAGGTAGTACTGAACGCCGTCTTCCACTTGTCTCCCTCCCGGATACGCACCAGGTTGTAAGCGCTCCTGAGATCTAGTTTGGTAAAGAAGCGCACCCCGTGCATTGACTCTACCGCTGTGGCTATGAGAGGTTGCGGGTAACTGTACCTCACAGTGATCTGATTTAGGCCTCGATAGTTAATACACAAAAAATAAACTTGAGGAGGCGGGTGAAGTGGAGGACCGAATGTACCCCTGAAGCAGGGATTCGGAAACATATGTCTCCATAGCCGCAGTCTCCGCCTGTGACAGAGGATACCTGTGACTCCTGGGAAGTGTGGCGTCTACATGGAGGTTTATCGCACAATCCCGCCTACGATGGGGTGGTAATTGAGTCGCCTTCTTTTTAGATGCCAAATTGGCATATTTGTGGGGAATGCACACGGTGGAGACCTGGTCTGGACATTCCACCATAGTAGCACCAACGGAAACCCCTAAACAGCTCCCTGAGCACTCCTGCTGCCATGAGACAGTGGGGTCATGACAGGCTAACCAGGGAAGGCCTAGAACCATGGGAAACGCAGGAGAGTCAATGAGGAAGAGACTGATTCTCTCCCTGTGACCCCCCTGCGTCACCATGACCAGGGGAGCGGTAGCCTCCCTAATAAACCCAGACCCCAAGGGTCGGCTATCTAGAGCGTGAACTGGGAAGAGCACAGCCACTGGAACTATGGGGATCCCTAAACTATGAGCGAATGCTCTGTCTATTAAATTCCCTGCCGCGTCTGAATCGACGAGCGCCTTATGCTGGGAATGCGGTGAATACTCCGAAAAAATGACATACAAAAACAGGTGTGCAACAGAGGGCTCTGGGTGAGAATGGTGCCGACTCACCTGGGGTGACGCTAGAGTTCCCTGCCCGTTGCATCGACTCCCAGAGGAACCAACTTGACACCGGCCGGCAGTGTGACCTCTGCGACCACAGATGGTGCACGTGAAGGTCCCCCACGAGAGGGATGTGAAGGTCCCCCCTGAGAGGGACGTGAAGGGCTTTCCCTGAGAGGCACGAGACGAGAGCGGACACCCTCTCACGGCCCGAGGGAGCCGGGTGGACGGTCGCCAGCTCCAACTGCAACAGGAAACCCTGGCAGCGGGCAGCCGTCCCATCGTACAAGGAGAGGGACCGACTTTGGCGGAAGTCGTGACAGACCCAAGTTAAACAATTTAAAGGCAATGCTAACAAATACTAATTGAGTGTGTGTAAACTTCTGAATGTGATGAAAGAAATCAAAGCTGAAAAAAATCATTCTCTACTATTATTCTGACATTTCACATTCTTAAAATAAAGTGGTGATCCTAACTGACCTAAGACAGGATATTTTTACTCGGATTAAATATCAGAAATTGTGAAAAATTGAGTTTAAATGTATTTGGCTAAGGTGTATGTAAACTTTTGACTTCAACTGTATGTCAGGCCTATTGGGCCAAAATCAATGATAGCATATTGTGTATATAATATAACTTTTAAGAGATCAGATTTTATGTTCATAAGTACATCATCATGCTTTTGGGATAAGTGTATTTTCAGATCCCACAACAATTATTTTAGTTGTACATTACCTCACTCCCTTTCTTGCTCTTGGTCCTCCACAATTTCGTAAGTCACCTTGATTTTTCACCTGTGTGTTTTATCAGTTTCTTTATGAAAATATTTTGCGAACTCCATGACTGTAGCTAAAGTAAGGGACTATAGCAGCACACAAGTAGCCTACAAATGCATGCTGGGCCATGCATGCCGTGAGCTCATGAAATGAGCAGTACGAGAGCGGTACTGCGGTACAATTTTGGGCACACACCGCTCCTCGCTCTGCTCCAGCTTCGCTCCACTCACATACTCTGGTTCAAACCAAAAGAGTCGTCAGAGACAACTTCTTGTAGCTGGTATAAAAACTACACTCTCAGCCTTTATGTGCACTAACACAGAGTGAAAGCCACTGTACTCATATGTCCTGTTGTATAACTTCCATAGTTTAAGTATGGATGATTGATTTTCTCTGTAGTTGAATGTAAAGCTGGTTTATTGATACGGAGGATGTACATTAGTGTTCTGGTATACATTCCGGCATTATGGACACAGTGTGTTTGTCTAGATGTCCCATTAGGGTTTATGAGAAACCAATACTCTCAGCATCTCCATCTGACAGCTGCACTTACTGATGCTACTGTTGGTCTGCCTGGTGGTTCACACATGCAGACAAGTACCTACTTAGCACACAACCCATTACAGAGGAGACATAAATTCGCTCCCATCAGATAGCCCCACTCCTCCACCATCCCACTCTCCATGAGTTTATTTCTCTTGGTGCTAGTGAAGGACCATGGTAATCTACAGCCATGTACAATAGAGTGATATATAGGCTTCTATAAATAATAGGCTCTTAGGCAGGTTAAATACTGTATATCAGGCTAGGAGGTAGCGGGAGAGGAAGTGAGGTGACAAATAAAATCCAGGATCCCCTGTCTTGGCTTGGAGAGCAGAGAGCTGTGCCAGCTGACTGGAGGGCGACATCCTCTTCCTCACTTGGTGAGTGTGTGTTTGCGTGTGTGTGTGTGCTTGTTTTGTATATAGAAATAGAAGTGATTGGTGACATACTCTTTCTCCGCTTCCTCTCTGGTCTTCTTCGATAGAGGACAGCCTCCATCTCTCGATGTTGTTTTGTTCTCATACATGTCTCTATAATGAGTCAGGGGTCTGTTCAGGGTTTCCATCCTACGTGCTGAGTTCTGGAAAGATGATTGAAGATATTCCACATCAAGTAGAGAGAGATGCCTGGATACTCTCGCTCCGCTCTGTCCCTCTCCCCCTCTCCCCCTCTCCCCCTCTCCCCCTCTGTCCCTCTCCCCCTCTCGCCCTCTGTCCCTCTGTCCCTCTCCCCCTCTGTCCCTCTGTCCCTCTCCCCCTCTCCCCCTCTCCCCCCCTCTCCCCCTCTGTCCCTCTCCCCCTCTCCCCCTCTCCCCCTCTCCCCCTCTGTCCCTCTCCCCCTCTGTCCCTCTCCCCCTCTCCCCCTCTCCCCTCTGTCCCTCTGTCCCTCTCCCCCTCTGTCCCTCTGTCCCTCTGTCCCTCTCCCCCTCTGTCCCTCTCCCCCTCCTGTCCCTCTCCCCCTCTCCCCCTCTCCCCCTCTCCCCCTCTCCATTTCTCTCTGCTCTGTTCACACACCCAGTGCCAGACCTCCCTTCCTCATCCTACTGTATGAATGATGAGATATGGAAATACCTGTCAGAGCGAGCGCTGACTGGCTCTTTAATAAAGCTGTCTAGGATAGTGATTTCAACTGGTCACTACATGGTCAATGGAGTTTATTTCAGCATTATTCACATCTGTAACCACCTTACGACCACTCTGATACAACCATAATTATCTTTACAATTAATTAGATAACGAAGAAACAGAGGACTGACCTGAGGAAACAACCTATAGTTCAATGTAGAGGTCAGAGGTCACCAGGATAAGATGTGTCACCAGAAGTGGAGGTTAAATTCTCTGTTGTTCATGTTTAGATTGTAAGAAGTGTTGGTATAGAAGGAGAGAGAGAGGGAGAGAGAGGGAGAGAGAGGGAGTGAGAGTGAGAGAGAGAGAGAGAGGGAGAGAGAGGGAGTGAGAGTGAGAGAGAGAGAGAGAGAGAGAGAGAGAGAGAGAGAGAGAGAGAGAGAGAGAGAGAGAGTGAGAGAGAGAGAGAGAGAGAGGAGGGAGTGAGAGTGAGAGAGAGAGAGAGAGAGAGAGAGAGAGAGAGAGAGAGAGAGAGAGAGAGAGAGAGAGAGAGAGAGAGAGAGAGAGAGAGAGAGAGAGAGAGAGGGAGAGAGAGGGAGTGAGAGTGAGAGAGAGAGAGAGAGAGAGAGAGAGAGAGAGAGAGAGAGAGAGAGAGAGAGAGAGAGAGAGAGAGAGAGAGAGAGAGAGAGAGAGAGAGAGAGAGAGAGAGAGAGAGAGAGAGAGAGAGAGAGAGAGAGAGAGAGAGAGAGAGAGGGAGTGAGAGTGAGAGAGAGAGGGAGAGAGAGAGAGAGAGAGAGAGAGAGAGAGAGAGAGAGAGAGAGAGAGAGAGAGAGAGAGAGAGAGAGAGAGAGAGAGAGAGTAAGTTACTGAAGGGGTGAGTGAGAGTGAGAGAGTGAGTGAGAGACATTCTGGGTACACCTGCATTCTACCAGGAACACATCTCTACAGAGGAGACTAACCACAAACTGTGACTTGGAGTGAATAGCACGCACAGTTGCTCTCTCTCTCTCGCTCTCTTTCGTACACTCACACTCTCTCACACACGCACACACACGCACGCACACACAAACTCTTCTCAGCAATGAGTGATGTTCCCAGAACCCAGCCTGGTGATCTGGGTCCAATCAACATGACTCAGTCTTCTTGTGAGATTTACTGATGTTTGCTCTCAGTTCACTCATTGTTCTACAAGATTAATCTACAACCAAAGAAAAGTTTAAAGATTCCCTCCCAGCATTTCACAGCAGCACAATGATCTTCACAGATGCTCACAGCTCTCTCTCTCTTGCAGCAATGTTCTTCATTTGAATTCTAGTGTTCTGCTATTCTCCTATCACAAATGTAGATGTTAATACATGTTGGAAATACAATAATTATACAGTATTCTTGTTTTATTGTAACACAAATTGAATTGTGAAATGTTAAACATATATTAAACACCTGAAAGGCTAGTTTGGGGTACATTTTTTGTTCCTAAATACATGTGTATTGGAAACATGTTAATCAAGTAATTTCACATCCCATGGAACATGAAAGAATTGCAAACGGAATGTGTTACTCTTGTGTAAAAATTCCCATTGTTTCTAGCCGTGTTGCTGGACAGACACAAACCCTGACCCCTGACCTCAGGGTTGGTCAACATTCCTTGTGGAGAACTACCTTTCCAGCAGGGTGGTAGGCCATTCCTGTCCCTGGGGTGTCGGTGTAAGACATTAAAACATCTGACACTCTACCACCCCACCTATCCCCTTCAAACAGTATCAACAACCATCTGTTTGCTTAGTAAACCAATTTGAATCCTCAGAAAGACACTGTGTATGTGCTTGTGCATGCCTGTGTATCTGTGTGAATGTGTGCCTTCCTACCTGTCTGGTTGTGTACGTATGTGTGCCTGCCATTCAGCCTGTGTGTGTTTTATCGGGCTACCTCTCTTTCAACAGGTTCTATGGGTTTCCTAGAAGTTTGGACCTCCCCAGGGTTACACTACACATTACCAACATAGGAAACCAGACACACATGTAGAGATAGAACCTTAGATGATTCTGAGATAATTGGCTTTAACAACCCCCTGGAGTCGATGTCCGCGACCCCGCAGAAATCTAATTACCATAATAAAAAAATCATATCAAAATCCGTCAGTTTAAGCTACAGATATGCATTTTGTTTGCATGGGATGTGTCCTAATCCACCACATAGCTGATGGCGGCCTTCCATGTTTGTCAGACCATGAGACGAAAATCAGTCTTATCACAAAATGTCTGTAGCGTCTGAACAGTTAGGTTAATAAACTAATATGACCACTATATGGAACGATGAGAAGTCGGTCCAACTGATCTGCCAACTTCTGTCTGTAGCGTATCAAGAACAAGATGAAACTAGCTGAAACGAGCCACTTACGATTCCCCACATAGTAGTTTCTTGGCAGGCCGGGCGCATGGGAGTCACTGCTGCGCAATGAGACAAGGATTTCCCTACTGGCCAAACCCTCCCTAACGACGCTAGGCCAATTGTGCGTTGCCCCACGGACCTCCCGGTCGTGGCCGGTTAGGACAGAGCCTGGGCACGAACCCAGAGTCTCTGGTGGCAAAGCTGGCGCTGCAGTACAGCGCCCTTAACCGCTGCGCCACCCGGGAGGCCCATGTGGTGGACCATTCTTGATACACACAGGAAACTGTTGAGCGGGACAAACCCAGCAGCGTTGCAGTTCTTGACACAAAGCAGTGTGTCTGCGACCTACTACCAGACCCGATTCAAAGGCACCTACATATTTTGTCTTGCCCATTCACCCTCTGAATGGCACATACACATCATTAAGGCTTTAACCTGTCTCTTCCCTGTCATCTACACTGATTGAAGTGGATTTCACAAGTGACATCAATAAGGGATCATAGATTTCACCTGAATTGGCCTGGTCAGTCTATGACATGGAAGAGCAGGGTGTGCCCGGACTACCCAAGCGGCAATGAGTAAACACACAACAAAAGAGTTTCAGGTGCTTTTACTTTAGCTTTTAGTGTCTCTGGCGTTCTAGTCCACAAGCCGTTCAGGCAATAGGGTGGTTAAAGGCGGCTGCCACCTGTAGTCTCTTGCGTAGAGTCAGCAACTCTCCTTCGGAGGAGTCTGTGGAAGAGTAGGCATGCTGAAGCTCCACTTGAGTAAGGTCCAGCCTGCACTCTTGTGCCAATCAGGTCATTTATAAGTCTTTGCTAGGTAAAGCCCCGCCTTATCTCAGCTCACTGGTGACCATAGCGGGCACCAACCCGTAGCACGCCCTCCAGCAGGTATATTTACCTGGTTATCCCCAAAGCCAACTCCTCATTTGGCCTCCTTTCCTTCCAGTTCTCTGCTGCCAATGACTGGAACGAATTGCAAAAATCAGTGAAGCTGGAGTCGTATATCTCCCTCACTAACTTTAAGCATCAGCTGTCAGAGCAGCTTACCGATCATTACACACCCCATCTGTAAATGCCCACCCAACTACCTCATCCCCATATTGTTTTTAATTCTCCTTTGCACCCCAGTACCTATACTTGCACATTAATCTTCTGCACATCTATTACTACAGTGTTTAATTGCTAAATTGTCATTATTTTGCCACTATGGCCTATTTATTGGCTTACCTCCCTAATCTTACTACATTTTCACACACTGTATATTATATTTATTGTGTTGTGTTATTGTGTTATTTACTGTATGTTTGTTTATTCCATGTGTAACTCTATGTTGTTGTTTGTGTCGCACTGCTTTGCTTTATCTTGGTCAGGACACAGTTGTAAATGAGAACTTGTTCTCAACTGGCCTACCTAGTTAAATAAAGGTGAAATAAAATAAATACAAATAAAAAGTTGATTAGGGAATGCCTTGCAGGTGTGCTGATTAGTAATCCTGCACAGGTGTGTTGGGTGAGCAGAGCTATGGTGCTGCCTTTGACTGGTCTGATGCTGAAGGTAGCCAGCTTTCCAAAGTGCTGAACTGCGTGAACTGTGCTGCAGCCAGTGCCACTGTACATGGTGCTGAAGTGAGCGTACCTGTCTCCTGTGCTGAGGTGGGTGGGTCTGTCTAAGGTGCTGAAGTGAGCGTACCTGTCTCCTGTGCTGAGGTGGGTGGGTCTGTCTAAGGTGCTGAAGTGAGCGTACCTGTCTCCTGTGCTGAGGTGGGTGGGTCTGTCTAAGGTGCTGAAGTGAGCGTACCTGTCTCCTGTGCTGAGGTGGGTGGGTCTGTCTAAGGTGCTGAAGTGAGCGTACCTGTCTCCTGTGCTGAGGTGGGTGGGTCTGTCCCTGGTGCTGAAGTGAGCATACCTGTCTCCTGTGCTGAGGTGGGTGGGTCTATCCATGGTGCTGAAGTGAGCATACCTGTCTCCTGTGCTGAGGTGGGTGGGTCTGTCTAAGGTGCTGAAGTGAGCGTACCTGTCTCCTGTGCTGAGGTGGGTGGGTCTATCCATGGTGCTGAAGTGAGCATACCTGTCTCCTGTGCTGAGGTGGGTGGGTCTGTCCATGGTGCTGAAGTGAGCATACCTGTCTTCTGTGCTGAGGTGGGTGGGTCTGTCCATGGTGCTGAAGTGTCTCCTGTGCTGAGGTGGGTGGGTCTGTCTAAGGTGCTGAAGTGAGCGTACCTGTCTCCTGTGCTGAGGTGGGTGGGTCTGTCTAAGGTGCTGAAGTGAGCGTACCTGTCTCCTGTGCTGAGGTGGGTGGGTCTGTCCCTGGTGCTGAAGTGAGCATACCTGTCTCCTGTGCTGAGGTGGGTGGGTCTATCCATGGTGCTGAAGTGAGCATACCTGTCTCCTGTGCTGAGGTGGGTGGGTCTGTCTAAGGTGCTGAAGTGAGCGTACCTGTCTCCTGTGCTGAGGTGGGTGGGTCTATCCATGGTGCTGAAGTGAGCATACCTGTCTCCTGTGCTGAGGTGGGTGGGTCTGTCCATGGTGCTGAAGTGAGCATACCTGTCTTCTGTGCTGAGGTGGGTGGGTCTGTCCATGGTGCTGAAGTGAGCGTACCTGTCTCCTGTGCTGAGGTGGGTGGGTCTGTCTAAGGTGCTGAAGTGAGCGTACCTGTCTCCTGTGCTGAGGTGGGTGGGTCTGTCTAAGGTGCTGAAGTGAGCGTACCTGTCTCCTGTGCTGAGGTGGGTGGGTCTGTCCCTGGTGCTGAAGTGAGCGTACCTGTCTCCTGTGCTGAGGTGGGTGGGTCTGTCCATGGTGCTGAAGTGAGCATACCTGTCTCCTGTGCTGAGGTGGGTGGGTCTGTCCATGGTGCTGGAGCAACCCTCACCCCTTTAGCTCCAAGCCCTAGGAAGAATTGGCAGAAGAGTAGATACAATGGAGTGGCGAGAGGTCATCAGCGTTCCCATGAGCAGACCCTGGTCTGTCGAAGTTGTATGGTTGTAGCTCGAGGAACCTTAGCCTTGGCCGTCCACTGCAAGGGTGCATGGTCTGCCTCCAGGGTGAACTGCCGTCCCAGGAGATCGTAGGACAGGGAGCAGACAGACCATTTTATAGCCAGACACTTGGTAGCATACTTGTGTTCCCTAGGTAGGAGCTATCGACGGATTAATAAAACGAGATGTTCTTCACCATCCCAGACCTGAGACAGGACAGCTCCCAGTCCAGTTCCAGAGGTGTTTGTTTGGATGACAAAAGGCCAGGATTAGTCTGATGATCCTCAGCGCAGATGGCTTTGCGACAAGCCTCAGGGACCCTGTACAGCTTCAGGTGTACAAGTGGTGTACGGATATCGTGCTCTATCACATCTGTCCGCCCTGTACTTCACTGGGCCAAGTTTCCTTATTACTTCGTAGGGCCCCTCCCACCGGGTGAGGAACTTGCTGTCTGCGGTGGGGAGAAGGACGAGCAGTCGGTCACCAGGATTGAACTCACATGCTTGCTCAGGGTGGTCGTAAGTCCTTTGTTGCTCTTTATGCCTCTTTCATATGCTCGCGAACAATGGGCATCACTCGGGTGATCCTGGTCTTCATCCCCACCACATGTTCAGCTAGGGTATGATGGGTAGACAACCGGTCTTCCCAGGCTTCCCTGGCGACATTGAGGAGCCTTCTTGGACGGTGAGCGTAGAAGAGCTTGAAATGAGAAAACCTTGTGGAGGACTGGGGCTTTTTACGAATGGCAAAAAGGACATAAGGCAGTAGCTGATCCCAGTTATTTCCTTCTCGGTCCGACACCCTTTTCACCATCCTCTTGAGGGTCTGGTTGAACCACTTACAAGTCCATTGGTTTGTGGAGGTTAGACCCAGCGCAGCTGTTTGATCTTCAGGAGCCTACACATGTCCTGCATGATTCTTGACATGAAGGGCATCCCTTGGTCCATCAGGATTTCTCTAGGATGGCCCACCCTGGCAAATATACACTACCGTTTAAAAGTTTGGGGATAAACTTGGATTAGCTAACACAATGTGCCATTGTAATACAAGAGTGATGGTTTCTGAAAATGGGCCTCTGTATGCATATTTAGATATTCCATAAAAAATCTGCCGTTTCCAGCTACAATAGTCATTTATAACATTAACAATGTCTACACTGTATTTCTGATCAATTTGATGTTATTTTAATGGCTCAAAAATTTTCTTTTCTTTCAAAAACAAGGACATTTTTAAGTGAGCCCAAACTTTTGAACGGTAGTGTATGTACCAACTCCTTGGCTATGGCCTTGGTAGTGATGGTTCGCAAGATAACTGCCTCCGGGTACCTGGTGGCATAGTTTACCACCACCAGGATATGTCGCTGGTGCTGAAGTGAGCGTACCTGTCTCCTGTGCTGAGGTGGGTGGGTCTGTCCCTGGTGCTGAAGTGAGCGTACCTGTCTCCTGTGCTGAGGTGGGTGGGTCTATCCATGGTGCTGAAGTGAGCATACCTGTCTCCTGTGCTGAGGTGGGTGGGTCTGTCCCTGGTGCTGAAGTGAGCGTACCTGTCTCCTGTGCTGAGGTGGGTGGGTCTGTCCCTGGTGCTGAAGTGAGCGTACCTGTCTCCTGTGCTGAGGTGGGTGGGTCTGTCCCTGGTGCTGAAGTGAGCGTACCTGTCTCCTGTGCTGAGGTGGGTGGGTCTGTCCCTGGTGCTGAAGTGAGCGTACCTGTCTCCTGTGCTGAGGTGGGTGGGTCTGTCCCTGGTGCTGAAGTGAGCGTACCTGTCTCCTGTGCTGAGGTGGGTGGGTCTGTCCCTGGTGCTGAAGTGAGCGTACCTGTCTCCTGTGCTGAGGTGGGTGGGTCTGTCCCTGGTGCTGAAGTGAGCGTACCTGTCTCCTGTGCTGAGGTGGGTGGGTCTGTCCCTGGTGCTGAAGTGAGCGTACCTGTCTCCTGTGCTGAGGTGGGTGGGTCTATCCATGGTGCTGAAGTGAGCATACCTGTCTCCTGTGCTGAGGTGGGTGGGTCTGTCCCTGGTGCTGAAGTGAGCGTACCTGTCTCCTGTGCTGAGGTGGGTGGGTCTGTCCCTGGTGCTGAAGTGAGCGTACCTGTCTCCTGTGCTGAGGTGGGTGGGTCTGTCCCTGGTGCTGCACCTTGAGTCCTTCAGCCACACCTATGCTAATGCCCCTCACGGTACCACACTTGTATTAATTTGATCTTAACAACATGAATTGGGGGTATTTAGAGTACTATATAGGTAGAAAACATTGAACAGAACAAGGCTATGTCAATTTAGACTAAAATGTAGATAAAATAATTGAGCTGTCGAGATGGTTTACTCTAGAGAGTACACATCTCTACATTTGATGGCCCAGTATAAGAGACACATATATACCTCTCTCACATTTAACATTAATATATAGCCTGAGCTAAGCTAATGTATAACTTCTAAGTATTTATTCTGAGAAAGTGGTGAATATTGTGGCCTGGTTTTGATAAGCAGGTGATAATCTGCTAACATCGTTAGCAGCGTGACTAACTGCCCCAACACCCCCCACACCCACCCCATACACACACACACCTCATACACACACACCCACCCCATACACACACACCCACCTCATACACACACACCCACCCCATACACACACCCCATACACACACACACACACACCTCATACACACACACCCACCCCATACACACACACCCACCCCATACACACACACATACCCCATACACACACACACACCTCATACACACATCTCTAGTGTGACTGACTGATGAAGACAGTTGGTATTAACATCTGTGACTTAGAGGACTTTACTGCAGAATGACCAAGTCTAAAAGTATTCACTGCTAGCATGACTCATACTAGAGGATGGAAAATGGAAATTAGTCTGAGTGTGTACATGAGAGAAAATGTCAAGTTTAATTAGTCCCTGGGCTGCAGAAGACTGTTTAGGTGGTAAAATGCTACTTGGTTACAAAGTGATAATGTAATAAAGTGAGTTACAGTACTTCTCTTTCATGTTGCTTTTCTTCTCTGGCCTACCAGCCAGAGGTAGCTGTAATCAATTGTACAACACACCCAATGTGCCGTAGCCCAGTTTGGTCTATAAAGACCTGTGTGTGTGTGTGTGTGTGTGTGTGTGTGTGTGTGTGTGTGTGTGTGTGTGTGTGTGTGTGTGTGCGTGCGTGCGTGCGTGCGTGCGTGCGTGCGTGCGTGTGCGTGCGTGCGTGCGTGTGCGTGAAATCCCTTGGCAGGAAGGGGGATCAGTTGTTTCATTTTGCGTCGGGAAGCCTTTAACTCAAACCAGAACCTGAGACCTGCAGTATACTTACAGTATGTGTGTTTGTGTGCAAAGATCCACAGCTCCACAATAAAGCCAGGGAATGAAGCATATAGATGACTGATAATCTCTTGTCTTGAATTACTATGGTAATTTGTTTTCCAGAGTCATCATCATCTGCTGTATAACTTACCTATGGGTCAGATGAGAGGAGGACAAACACATGACGCCTCTGACAGAGGTAAATGCACACACACTCACACAGACACACTCGCCTGACAGTGCTTCTAACGCTGGTGAGATCTGTGGTTGGAGAAACACCATCACTTCCTGATGTTTAATATATTCCCTCTCTTTGTGCTCTGGGGGGGTGGGGGTGTAATTAGGAAGCTTGCTGTAATGTTTTTTACTTAACCATGCCCTATCCTCTCCCTCCCTCCTTGTCAAAGTTAAAACAACATTGGTGGGTTTTTTGTGTGTATTTTTACTCAAGTCACTCTGATCTATTGACATTCAGTATTTTATCCATATTTCTCTCTCTCTACGGGAAACTCTTGGTGTTACAGTTAGTTAACAACCTCTCCTCATCCTTTCCCTCCTCCCCTCCTCACCCTCTCACTCTCTCCTGCCCTACAAGCCATCAAAATCCATAAGTGTTCCAGATGTAAGTTGAGCTGTACTGTTGCTGTAACCCTCCACTCCTCTCATCTAATCTATCCCTCTCCTTCTCCTCCTCTCCTCTTTTCTACCCCTCTCCTCCTATCAAATATATCCCTCTCCTTCTCCTCTCTTCTCCCCCTATCCCTCTCTTCCACTCTAGCCCTGTCCGTACCAGATAGTCTCCCTCCTCTGTATCTCTCTCTCTCTCTCGCCCCTCTGCTCCCCTCTCAGCCCCTAGGTTTCCTGTAACTCTAGCCTGTCACATGACCGTTTTTCTCTCTGTAAACTAGATGTATGGGAACAATGAAAAACAAACGTTTGCAATTAGCTTGAATATGTTGATAAAGAAGGAGAGAGAGCGAGCATGTGAGAGAAAGTCAACATTGGAAATGAGAAACATGTTTACAGTTCTCTCAAGAGGGAGTGATGACTAGGCTTGGGTGAAGGGGGTGGAGATAAAGCAGGGATGGAGATGTAATGAAATTAATAAAGAAAATAGGCTCTACAGTTGAACAAACTCTCCATACAGTATAAAGGATTCTGCCAATCTGGGTTCAAACACTGCTTGTCAGCTGGTATTAGGTATTATAAACTGGGTGGTTTGATCCAAAAAACATTTATTTATACTGCTCTAATTACGTTGGTGACCAGTTTATAATAGCATTAAGGCCCGGGGGTGTGGTATATGGCCAATATACCACGGCTAAGGGCTGTTCTTAGGCACGCCGCAACCCAAAAGTCGAATTTAAAACATTATTTGGCATTGTTGAATTCGATTTCATAATAGCAAGCTAGGACCGGTGGTTTGGTTCGCTAAACTAGCAAGTCTGTTTGTTTGGTTACCAAGGCAACTACTGTCGCTATCTAGTAAACTTGCTAGGTACTTCAGTGGATGTTGAACACATTTGTACCAGAAAATGAACACATGAACATATCTACCAGCATTCTGACTGTGTGTGTTTTCTGGTTTCTCCTCAGAAACATGTGGAGACAATCTTACAGAATGTAGAAACAGAAAGGGCAGGGGAGACAGTGGAGAGACAGGGGGAGACAGTGGAGAGACAGGGGGAAACATAGCAGTCAATATTCAATCCTCACCTTATTTAGTCTCGTGAAAGTTGTAAATTCTGAAAAAAATCTTCACGAACCCTGGCTAACAAGTTGAATCAGCAATGCAAAATTTGGTTTAATTATTTAATTACTAAATACCTAAATAATCACACAGAATTACATATACACAGAATGTTTCATACATTGATTACAAATTATGTCATAAAGGAAACGTCCCTAGCGGACGGAACAGATATGACAGCTGGTTACATAAAGAAAGGGGGTTGGGTTTTGAATGAAAGAGTGGGAAGACTGAGGAGCAAAACGGTTTTGTGTGTCTCTATCGAGCCGTAGGCAGCTATGCTATTGTAAATACAGTATCTTATGCATTCTCAATTTCCGCCCATTTGGAAAAGGAAAATGCAATAAATATTTACTCTGAACTGCACTTCGATTGGTTGGTCGTAGATGGGAGGCCGGGTTGTCCTTTGAAGAATGTCTGGTGGTAGAACGGATACTTGGTTGTACCGTTGTCGTGTAATAGACAGATACTCTGTCCGTCCTCTCCTAGCCCACGTTGTCACGGCTGGCTAGGTGTGTAGCGAGGAGCAGAGAGCAGAGAGGTCCAGGGGAAAGATGCACTTTAATGCGGCACCAAAATGAAATGCCCAAACACTCAGGGCACAAAACACTGACCAACCCAAAACAACGGGTAACAAGGTCCAGAGCACTAACAACACCAACGACACAATGTGAACATCAAAATAATCCCGCACAACAAAGGGGCAGGTTCCACATGCTAAATAGGGAAGCAAATCAAGCACACACAAAATAGGAACAGGTGTAACAAATGAGACAAAACTAACTGAAAAGAAAAAGGGATCGGTGGTGGCTAGTATGCCGGTGACGACGACCGCCGAGCGCCACCCGAACAGGCGGGGGAGCCAACTTCGGCGGGAGTCGTGACACACGTTTACAGTTGCTGAGCTAACACAACGGCTAGGAGATATCACTTTTAGCAAATAAGGGTTAGAAGTTCTTACCAAATTGCCATGCTATGTGCTCATGCTATATTCTGGCTGGTATAGTCGAAATTCATCCTTCCGGCGTGTAGGTCGTCACCTTCACATTGAAATTCAATGCTAACTTCGTTAGGTTCTTGCTGAGGTTGGCTTAGTTCTGTAGGTGGTCTTTGTCCTTTCAACGTGGGGACCTTAAGTCCACACGTCCTTGGAACAGGAAGTTACATTTTCGGAAAGGGGCTTATATAGGGTTGGGAGAGAGGGCTGTGTTTCAAAGTTTACAACCAGTGTCTGTTCACATGGGCGGGGCCACTGAGTTGAGCATAGTTCACTCATGAAAACCAATTCTCTCATTTAGGAGCTAAAATGACATTTTATCTTTTCACAAATAGTTTAATATTTAAAATGTTTAAATGCACAACAATTCCATGTGAATCTGATAACTAGAATGTGTAGACTTTCCAAGATACAGTTTATGTCGTCCTATCATAAGTAATAATGCCTCAGACGCCAACTGATCTAACATCATATTCATTAAGTACCAACGCATATTTCCAACTGGTTGGATTACCGAAATATAGTTCAGTTTCCCACCTTTTGATGTTACCAGAATCTCCATGTTAACAAAGGGATTTTCAATAGTCTCATCGGTAGAGTAGAGAGGAAAAAGAGGAATGGTATTTATGGGGGTCATAAACCTCCCCATCAGGCCAATGTCATGACACCTCCCAGACCCACCCATGGCTGTGCCCCTGCCCAGTCATGTAGAATCCATAGATTAGAGCCTAATAAATGTATTTCAATTGACTGATTTCCTTATATGAACCGTAACTCAGTCAAATCTTTGAAATTGTTGCATGTTGCGTTTATATTTTTGTTCAGTATAACTTATGTAGTAACTTTTGGTACTGTTCATGTTTCCACATATGAGTGTGTTTTGCTCTCAGCACATTAAACGAACACAGAGAGAGGGAGACAAAAAGAGGCACAGAGAAAGGGAAAGAGAGAGCAGGCACACAAACACATGCACACGCATGCACGCACACACACACACACACACACACACACACACACACACACACACACACACACACACACACACACACACACACACACACACACACACACACACACACACACACACACACACACACACACACACACACACACACACACACAGGCTCACAGCGGTAATAGCAGGGATCCAGCTCATGATCCTTACAGAGCCCCAATGTAATCAGGCCCCCCAGGCAGAGAGGCTTCTGGGAAGGAGGAGGACCAACGCAGAGAAGCTGAATGATTCAATGTGTGTGTGCGAGAAAGCCCTGGAGAAAGTGTGTGTGAGAACCCTGGGGTAGAGCTGGTTCTGGGTCAGCCAGGGGCGGAAGTTACCTCCTTGATCCAACTGAGGTTATAGGAGATCTGTGTCCAAGTCCACGTGTGTGTGTGTGCTCCGATTTTATTCCTACATAAGGTTGTCATAAGCAGATCATATTATATTAAAGCTAATGACAGGATATGACACACTGAAATGCCACTAGCACTCAAATACAGTCTCTCAATTCGATTAAACTGCTTTGCTAGCATAACATTTAGTACATGCACTCTTTCTTGCTCTCTCTCTCTCTCTCTGAAAGGTTAGAGTGATGAGTGCTGTCATAGAGTTCTGACTGCATTCAAAAGGAATGCATGAATCTGATCTGAAATACATGCACACTATCAGTAGCACGCACGCACGCACGCACGCACGCACGCACACACACACACACACACACACACACACACACACAGCTGTCATGGAAGCTGTGATCTCTAGGAGCAGCAGGTCTCTCCCTCACTCTGGTTTGAAACAGTTGCTGGAAGTATCGTCACTGGCACACTAAGCCCGTGATGCAACTGGTGTAAGACACGAAGCCGGTAGTTCTAATCAGGACGAAAAGCAGGAGTTGACCTGTAGCAAAGTACAGAATCTTGACTACATCTGAAATTAATTATCCCTATTCTCTTAAACACTGTTTATCTCAGTGATTTCTTGGCAACAATCAGCAAGTGGATCAGTTTTCAGACCAGGGGTGCCTGGTGGTAAGGAGAGAGGGTGTGAAGGCTGGCAGATATAGACTGGCCTGGGATGTGTGTGCGTGTGTGTGTGTGTGTGTGTGTGTGTGTGTGTGTGTGTGTGTGTGTGTGTGTGTGTGTGTGTGTGTGTGTGTGTGTGTGTGTGTGTGTGTGTGTGTGTGTGTGTGTGTGTGTGTGTGTGTGTGTGTGTGTGTGTGTGTGTGTGTGTGTGTGTGTGTGTGTGTGTGTGTGTGTGTGTGTGTGTGTGTGTGTGTGTGTGTGTGTGTGTGTGTGTGTGTGTGTGTGTGTGTGTGTGTGTGTGTGTGTGTGTGCGCGTGTGCGTGTGTGTGTGTGTGTGTGTGTGTGTGTGTGTGTGTGTGTGTGTGTGTGTGTGTGTGTGTGCGCGTGTGTGCGTGTGTGCCTGCGTAAGCAGGATGCTTGCATAACCCTCGTTATCACAGTCATATATAGCATGTTTATTTGAGCAGTGTCAGTGAGATGAGATGGGACCTGCACCATGCAGCTTCTTCCTTCTACCTCCAGAGTCTAGAACCTTGCACATACTGACCCTAGGGACCAGTAATGGACTGCACATATAATAGCTACTTACACAGAAAGAAAGCGAGAGAGATAGAGTAAGAGAGAGAAAGAGACTATGAAAGAGAGAGAGTAATAGAGAGAGTGATACAGGGAGAGGGAGGAAGAGTGGTTCCTGTTGATTGATGGGTAGCAGGAGGGCTGGGGGGGCTTCTGTCTGGAACAACTGAGTTGGTGGCGTCAGTCAGGACAGGAAGCACCAGGACAGAATCATGTGTAGGTGCAAGCTTGTTGGTGTGTGTGTGTGTGTGTGTGTGTGTGTGTGTGTGTGTGTGTGTGTGTGTGTGTGTGTGTGTGTGTGTGTGTGTGTGTGTGTGTGTGTGTGTGTGTGTGTGTGTGTGTGTGTGTGTGTGTGTGTGTGTGTGTGTGTGTGTGTGTGTGTGTGTGTGTGTGGTGTCTTTTGTCTTAATGGTTAAACCTGAGAACAGTAGAAAGTGTACAGGACACATTACTTCCTGATTTAAACCTCATAAATTCACAGGGCAGCTTACAACATTACAAGAAGCCAACAGAGCAGCAGGATAGAAAAGCCATCCTACCCCGACTATTCCTAAACTCTATCCTTGATATTTCAACATGTAATTGCGATAAGGTCATATGTAACTTATTTTGTACATAATGTTGGTTGCATCACTGACTGGTTGCATCACTGCCTGGTATGGCAATTGCTCAGCCTCCGACCGCAAGGCACTACATACAGAGGGTAGTGCGTACGGCCCAGTACATCACTGGGGCAAAGCTGCCTGCCATCCAGGACCTCTACACCAGGCGTTGTCAGAGGAAGGCCCTAAAAATGATCAAATACCCCAGCCACCCCAGTCATAGACTGTTCTCTCTACTACCGCATGGCAAGTGGTACCGGAGTGCCAAGTCTAGGACAAAAACAGTTTTTACCAAATGGTTACCCAGACTATTTGCATTGTGTGCCCCTCCCAACCCCTCTTTTACGCTGCTGCTACTCTCTGTTTATCATATTAGCAGTCACTTTAACGATACATTCATGTACATACTACCTCAATTGGCTCGACCAACCAGTGCTCCAGCACATTGGCTAACCGGGCTATCTGCATTGTGTCCCACCACACGCCAATCCCTCTTTTTACGCTACTGCTACTCTCTGTTCATCATACATGCATAGTCACTAACGATACCTACATGTACATACTACCTCAATAAGCCTGACTAACCGGTGTCTGTATATAGCCTTGCTACTGTTATTTTCAAATGTCTTTTTACTGTTGTTTTATGTCTTTACCTACCTACACACACACACATACCTTTTTTCACACTATTGGTTAGAGCCTGTAAGTAAGTATTTCACTGTAACGTCTACTACACCGGTTGTATTCAGCGCATGTGACAAATAAACTTTAATTTGATTTGATTTAAGGTCAATGTAATTTAAGCACATACACACATATACATACTCATGCACACACACCCGCACACCCTCACACACACTCAGATTGTTACTACAGAATATAATGTGTTCTCAATGACTTTCCTGGTTAAATAAAGGCAACACAATACAATTATAACACACACACACACACACACAAACACAAACACAGCAAGACCACTGAAGCACCCACAGGGAGATCCAATATAAATGTTTGTTTGGCTTGATCCTCTGGAGTTGTGATTACTTGGTGCTTATTTTAGAGAAATGGTCTGTATTTCCCAACAAGCAGCTTTGTGTAGACAGACGTAGTTATACTGTAATATGTGGAGTGGAGTCATTGTGAAGGTCAGGAGACATCCATCATTACCTTCAGGTCTGAGTTGTTTGGCAACAGCTGAAATGTGACCATGCAATTAGACATCATCTGAAATTAAATATTGTCATAATACTGAAGACCTCCTTGCTAACGTTCAATGTTTAGTGTTTTTGTTTTTCATTTGAATGAGTCACACTAAGAAAACAAATAGTATTTCTTAATGTGAACACAATGTAGTGTAGGAACCTCATCTGGGTTACATCTACATTTGTGTGCGTATGTGCATGTGTGTGTGTGTGTGCATATGTTTGTGATTCCAGAGAAATGTTTTTGAGATGGAGTCAGTTCTTTAGGTGGACAGAGTCTACCCTACGTGTCATACACACACATACATAATGTATATTCTACGTTATGGTGCGATGAGAATTTGGCCACCAGCTCCATTTGGCAAGAACTAACCAGAACTAACCAGCATCATGCAGTCTGACAGCTCTTCTCTTTCTCTGGGGAAGTCAACAGGAGGGATGTGCTCTGGCCTGATTACACTAATGCTCTCACCTCAGACACAGACTAACATAGACACACACACGCACAAGTACAGACACAAGACTTCCTGATCCCCTAGGCGGCGATGGTAGGAAACAACACACCCGCCACGCTGACCCTCAACACGGGGTCCCCTCAGGGGTGTGTTCTTAGTCCACTCCTGTACTCCCTGTTCACCCATGACTGCATGGCCGCCACGACTCCAACACCATAATCAAGGTTGCACGATGGTGGTAGGACTGATCACAGGCGACGATGAGGCAGCCTACACAGAGGTCAGAGAGACAGGACAACAACCTCTCCCTTAGCGTCAGTAAGACAAAGGAGTTGATCATGGACTACGGGAAAAGGGCGGGGTGAGCACAGCCCCCATTCACATCGACGGGGCTGTAATGGAGCGAAGTGAGAGCTCCAAATCACTAAGGAATTAACATGGTCCACACACTAAGACATAGTTGTGAAGAGGACACGACAGCGCCTCTTCCCCCTCAGGAGGCTGAAAAGATTTGTCATGGGCCCTCAGATCCTCAAAATGTTCTACAGCTGCACCATCGAGAGCATCCTGACTGGTTGCATCACTGCCTGGTATGGCAACTGCTCGGCCTCCGACCGCAGGGCACTACAGTGGACAGTGCATACGGCCCAATACATCACTGGGGCCAAGCTTCCTGCCATCCAGGACCTCTATACCAGGCGGTGTCAGAGGAAGGCCCTAAAAATTGCCAAAGACTCCAGCCACCCTAGTCATAGACTTTGCACGGCAAGCGGTACTGGAGTGCCAAGTCTAGGTTCAAAAGGCTCAATTACCTCGACTAACCTGTGGCCCCGCACATTGACTCTGTACCCCTGTATATAGCCTGGCTACTGTTATTATATTATTGTTCTTTAATTATTTGTTATTTTTCTATTTTCTTCTTTTTACTTTTTTTTATTTTTATGTTTTACTTCAGTTTATTTTAGTAAATACTTTCTTTACACATGTTTTTCTTAAAACTGCATTGTTGGTTAAGGGCTTGTAAGTAAGCATTCCACTGTAAGGTTGGAATGTTTTATTCAGCTCATGAGACAAATAAAAATGTATTTGATTTGAATATAGTACTGAAAGCATAAGCTACAGGTAGCTAACACTGCGGTGCATAAAATGTGGTGAGTATTTGACTCAAAGAAAGACAACAGTTGAACAGTTTTGAAAAAAAAATTGAGGGGGGAGCGAGAGAGCGAGAGAGAGAGAGCGAGAGAGAAAGAGAGAAAGAGGAAGAGAGTGCACTACATTTCATAGTATATATATATTTATTTTACCTTCACTTACTTAGCTAGCGAATGCAGCTAGCTAGTTAGCCTACTCAAACACCAAGTTCAAAGAGAGGGATGCTATATTAGCTAGCTGGCTATGGTTATCCAACACTGGAACTCTTCCAAATCAAGGTAAGCTTTTGGTTTTATAAATGTACTGCCACGGGGCCTGCCGGTGTAACTTCTAAACTGCTTGCTGTACACTGTACTGCATGATTCTAGCGGGGTTGACTAATGTGTTCGTTCTAGTAACTATGTTGACTATAACATTAATATATTGACAATAATGTAGGCTGTGTGTAGATTTTAGCGGTTATGGTAAGAAAGTTTGGCTTGGAAAGTTTTTTTTGCTTGGTCACAGACAGTTGTTGTATTGTGCACTGAAGTCCACAAGCGAAAGGAAAAGGTGAGAGGAGCAGAGCGTAGATGTGAAAAGTAATTATATATACAACGAATAAAGTGATCGTGCGGTTTATATGTGCCTGCTAGTTCTCTGTTTGCGTGTGATCACGCAAATTCTGCAGATTCTTCTCCATGAGAGCCATTTGAACGTAAACCTTTTTTTAAAAATCAAAATGCGTTTTTTGGCAGAAATCCCCTCTGGAACATGTGAACTTTCAAGTACCATAATAACAAACTTGTATGTCATCTGTAAATACGAAGAAAATTTTTAAATTACGAGTCTAGTTGGTTTAGCCACAGAAAAATACACCTTCCCGCTAGCCAGGATTGGCTGAGATAATGAGTGGGATGGACATGCCAAGAGAGATGAGTTCGGATTTGTCTGCCATGTAGCTCACATCAGTCTATTTGAGCTGGTCAGTATGTGTAGGTAATCTTGTCTAATGCGGCTTTTTGGGAAATATATTGCGTTGTAGAACTGCATAAGTGTTGCTCTCCACTTTGTGGAGGACCGGGTTTTGAAATCAGTGGAATTAGAGTATGATAGCTAAGGAGATGGAGAATACACCTGTCTCCGGATTACATCTTCAAACGAAGGGCAACAATGGCATCTGTGACAGAGAGGGTGAAGCGTCCATCCATGTATACAGGTAAGATAGTCTAGCTAGCTACATTTTCAGTTATTACACATTTCTAATTTTTTTTCGGAAAGTCGTTTTCATTTCAAATTAGTGTATTGTTAGCTAGCTAAATAACATTAGCTGGCTCGATAGATAACGTTACGTGTATGATCTATGTAGTAATATTTTTTGTATCTCAGAGCCATTTGCTTTGCTAGATATAGCCTAATGTTATCTAGCTAACATTGAACCTGGTTGGTTAGCTACCTGAAGATTCATCCAGGGTAGTAATGTTATTAATTGGGATTATGGTTCATTGTTTAGCTAGCTAACTACATGTCTTAACAAAACACTGCACTATGCAAGAAATAAAATGTTAATGATGTCACTGAGAAAACTGTTGATAGACGTAGCTGGTAAATTCGCTTCTGGCTGTCTACTCCAATTTCAGAGCTCTCTCATCTGAGTGTGCCAGAGCGCAGAATAACTGACGAATTTACGAGCGCTCAACACCCATTGAATATGGTCGGTGTCAGTAAACGTTAGCAAAAAAAGTCAGTCACCAACGCCCTGGATAACATAAAACAGCCTAACCAGCTCTGCTAGAGCGGATAAAATGGTCGTAGTGAGCTGTTCTCTCATTTGTGTCTGGAAGTAGCTAGCAAGCTAGCCAACGTTAGTCAGTTAGCTTGGGTGCTTGACTGCTGTTAGAACAGAACGCTCGGCTCAAACCTTAAAGAGATGGTTGGGGCTAAAGCGTAAGAGGGTGTGAACGATGTCGAATGGGTGTAGTAGACAAAGAAGAGCTCTCCAGTAGTAGTACCAAAACCATTCAAAGGCCATTTTCTCAAAAGTAAGTTTACAAGTTGATCAACTTTCAAAGCAGAATTACTTTCCCATTGTTCCTCAACTGATGTGTATGATATACCATTATTTAGCTCGGTGTCTCTACTCTTATCCAATGTAATGAACTCCATTTTAAATTTTGGTACATAAGACCGAACCGAGCTGGTCGATCACATATAGAAACATTTGAGTATCCTCAACCTATCGATGTTACATTGAGCTGGGTGAATGGAATATGAATTTACAGTCTTCCAATATGCTGTAATAGAAATAAGACCATACTCACTAAAAAAACTGTCCTCCCTAATCTTAAACGACCCCACCCGCCACTGACGTCCACACACATAACACGGACACACATGCATACTGACGCCACACACACTTTCACACTCACCACATACGATGCTGTTACTGTCTGTTATGTATCCGGTTACCTAGTCACTTTACGCCTACCTACATATACAGTACATAACCACCTCAATTACCTCGTACCCTGCACATTGACACGGTATTGGTATTCCCTGTATATAGCCATGTTATTTTTACTTGTTGTTTTTATTTCTTATTTACTGTGTATTTATTCCAAGTGTGTAAGGGATTTCCTCCTCTTCTTCCGAAGAGGAGAGGCGAAAATTATCAGAGGACCAATATGCGGTGTGGTAAGTGTCCATGGTTCTTTTAATACGTAAATGTACACATGAACAACTGAATACACAAAACAAGAAACGTGAAAACCCAAAACAGTCCTATCTGGTGCAAACACAGAGACAGGAACAATCACAGTGAAACCCAGGCTACCTCAGTATGATTCTCAATCAGAGACAACTAATGACACCTGCCTCTGATTGAGAACCATACTAGGCCGAAACATAGAAATACCCAAATCATAGAAAAACAAACATAGACTGCCCACCCCAACTCACGCCCTGACCATACTAAATAATGACAAAACAAAGGAAATAAAGGTCAGAACGTGACAAAGTGTCACTATTTCTATTTGTTTAATCATTTGTATGCTTTTATTTTGAATTCTGCATTGCGGGAAAAGGACCCGTAAGTAAGCATTTTACTGTAAGTCTACACCTGTTGTTTACGAAGCATGTGACAAATAAAATGTGATTTGACTAACATACGTATTCACCAATTCCCTGGAGTATAAGAAGGAAAACAGTCTAACTTGGTCAGGTTTCAGACAAAACAAGGAAGCAAAGTTCCTGAAGGTTGCGTGTGTGTTTGTGTTCCTAGAGGTTTTGAGGAATGCAGCTTTACGTACCAGAAGATGTTTTAAAAACGTTAGTGTAATCTCAAATGTCCTCCCACTTCCCATCCAAAACACGCACCCTCCCTCCCCTCCTTCCCAGGATGGGATGCTGTCCCCTGCTCTCTCTGCTGGTCCTTGATTGAAAACACAAGACAATGAGAGGAGAAAAGTGATCGCGAAGGGAATGACTAACCAGCTGGATGCAGACAGGGAGATCCACCAGGGGAGGAAGGACTTATTGACTATCGTTGACTGGCACCTCCTGTTATCTAGCGTTTCCCAAGGGGTGCACATTTTGCTTTTGCACTAGCACTACACAGCTGATTCAAATAATCAAAGCTTGATGAGTTAATTATTTGAATCCGCTGTGAAGTGCTAGGGCAAAAAGCTAAATTAGCACACTTTAGGGTCCCCAGGACCGAGTTTAGGAAATGCTGTGTTAAAGGATCCTCTAAACTCTCTGATGATCTGACTCTAAAGTGGGGAGACAGGAGTGGGAAGGAAGGAGAGAAAATGAGAGATGGAGGGGCAAGAGGGAGAAAATGAAGACAGGGAAACAGGGGAGAAATAAGGAAGATGAAAGGTTCAGTAGAAGGAGGGACTAGAGGATAAGGAAGAGAGAGAGAGAGGGAGAGAGAGATGGACCCCAACACTTACAGGAAGCTGCTCTACTGCTGGGCTCTTGAGGTTCCCATGAAGATCAGGTCATGACTTGTTCACCTTTCAACCTTGACTCTAACCATAACCCATATGGAACCTCAATGCTAGGAGTGTGTGAGGAATGAGTGTGTGAGGAATGAGACACCTGAAACCCCACCTCTTTAAGGAATACCTAGGATAGGATAAGTAATCCCTCTCACCCCCCCCTTTAAGAATTAGATGCACTATTGTAAAGTGACTGTTCCACTGGATGTCATAAGGTGAATGCACCAATTTGTAAGTCGCTCTGGATAAGAGCGTCTGCTAAATGACTTAAATGTAAATGTAACGTAAAATGAATGTCTATCAGTCTGGAAACCCAGCGAGTATCAACAAACACACCACGTCATACAGCGGATCTAAAGAGTTTATTGACGGGGATTCAAATACACTGGGAAACCTGCTGAATCTTTATTAGATCGAGTGACAGAGTTGCAGCTATGGTACACCATAGTATTTCATGTTGACATTTGCTGATGAAAGGCAATGTGATTTCTTATTGGACGAAAACACTGCATTTTCTCTGTTTTGAGAAATTATTAGATTTGAGGGGGAATTAGTTCCTAGAAATTAGGAGAGTAACTGTAAAAAGGACAGGCAAAAGTCTGTTTTTAAGGGTTAGTTTAGGGTTAAGATTCAGGAGTTAGTTACAGAGTGAGACTGAGGGGGCTGACGTTTAGGGTGTTAAGTTAGGGGTTAGGTGGTTCGGGGTTAGAGACAGAGTGAGACTGTGGGCTGAGTTTGAGGCCTGAGCGGCCAGATGTAACCAGTGTGCAGGATGTCTGATTTGGAGCGGTCCATCCATCCATGGGCCTCAGGGAGTGAAGTTTCTAAAGCCTCTAAACTGGTTCATTATTTTGTTTCCTCTCACAAAGCCTGCTCTGTCTGTGAAGTCTGCTATCTCTCCCCTCCCCTCCCCTCCCCTCTCTCCTTCCACTCTCCTCTTTCCTTCTGCAGCAGTCAAGCTCTCTCACTGAGTTCTTTCAACTTCAGGTTAATCTCTTTTTGTCATAATATTAGCTGTAATAGATCATCATTTTGTGGATTTACTGTACATATTGTATACGATGGAAGCATATTGTATACAATGGAAGTTTCCTAACTACTTTTTTCTTCTACAAAAACAAACTTGAAGCCAACAGTCTCACATACACACTCTAATGTCTGTGTGTGCTGCTATTATGAAATGGTGGCTTTGAAAAAGCATTAAGAAATCAAGTTACTTATACACAGTGAAGGCCTGGACACAGAGTTCCAGAGTTCCACAGAGATTTTATGCAACCCGGGTGGCCTTAGTGTGGCCAGAGAAGTGGTCTGTTTTCTCACTTTCAACCAGAGGTTTGTTATCTTTACTTTGAGATAGGGTGTGTGTGTGTGTGTGTGTGTGTGTGTGTGTGTGTGTGTGTGTGTGTGTGTGTGTGTGTGTGTGTGTGTGTGTGTGTGTGTGTGTGTGTGTGTGTGTGTGTGTGTGTGTGTGTGTGTGTGTGTGTGTGTGTGTGTGTGTGTTTACTCTCGACTTCCCGAGCTCTGTGTCACACACACACACACACACACACACACACACACACACACACACACACACACACACACACACACACACACACACACACACACACACACACACACACACACACACACACACACACACACTCCTAACCCCCCAGTCCCCATCTCAAATCTTCAAAGGGCCTAAATGTGTGAGGCACACACACACACACACTTCTACAAAGGGCCTTAGACGTGTGAGAGAACCAGGGGAGCGGATGTTTCCTCTCAGAGCCTGACTGTACTGAGTGATCCCAGTCATTTATAGCTATATGTCCTCTCTCTGGCCCAACAGAAAAAGAGACATTTTCAATTTTTCATTAACATTTTTCACAAACTGCTGACTGAGCATGGTAAGTGTCCTGTGTTCAGATGTGTCCTGTGCTACACATTACCTACAGAATGTAAAGTGAATTAGCTGAGGCCGTCATTGAAAATAAGAATTTGTTCTTAACTGACTTGCCTAGTTAAATAAAGGTAAAACAAAAATTAGCTGAGGTATGTGTTATGTTGTGCTCATGTCAATGGGGTCAATGGGTCTCCATGGTGAGGACAGCCTAATTCTCTTCAATGTGCCGCTTCCTTAGTTCTTACTTCCCTTTGGAGAGAGGGTTGTTTGCACACCTTATGTAGTCCGCCATGGCAAAGCTGAACCATGTTATATGTGCAGGGTGCCTCTCTTTAGGTGATTTCCATTGTAAAAGAGTGTTGTTGTCTAATGTGTTTCATAGATATGGTGCTGATGAAGTTTGGATGGCTAATTTAGCGTGGTTCTGCTTGTAGCTAAATGTAGATTCCCAGTGAGATATACAGTATGACTCTGCTCGTAATCACAGTGAGATATTGTATACTGAATGACTGCTGGTAATCACAGTGAGATATTGTATACTGAATGACTGCTGGTAATCACAGTGAGATATACAGTATTACACTTATTACTTGTTATTACTTTGACGAGGGGAGGATTTACTCCCCTCTTCAAAAGGGGAGACACTCTAGACTCAAACTGTTATAGACCTATATCCATTCTGCCCTGCCTTTCTAAAATCTTTGAAAGCCAAGTTAACAAACAGATCACCGACCATTTTCAATCCCACTGTACCTTCTCCACTATGCAATCTGGTTTCCAAGCTGGTCATGGGTGCACCTCAGCCATGCTCATGGTCCTACCATTCTGTATACATCTGGCCCTTTGGACACTGTGTTACAAACTTCCAACGAGTTTCAATGCCAATTAACACTCCTTCCATGGCCTCCAACTGCTTTAAAATGCTAGTAAAACTAAATGCATGCTCTTCAACCGATTGCTGCCCGCACCCGACTAGCATCACAAACTCTGGACAGGTCTCACTAAGAATATGTGGACAACTACAAATACTTAGGTGTCTGGTTAGACTGTAAACTCTCTTTTCAGACTCACAGTAAGTATCTCCAATCTGAAATTAAACCGAGAATGTAAATGAGAACATGTTCTCAACTGGCCTACCTGGTTAAATAAAGGGGAAATAAAAAAAATTAAAAAATAAAACTCTGCTGGTAATAGCAGTGATATACTGTATACTGAATGACTGCTGGTAATCACAGTGAGATATAATGTATGGCTCTGCTGGTAATCACAGTGAGATATACAGTATGACTCTGCTGGTAATCACAGTGAGATATACAGTATGACTCTGCTGGTAATCACAGTGAGATATACAGTATGACTCTGCTGGTAATCACAGTGAGATATACAGTATGACTCTGCTGGTAATCACAGTGAGATATAATGTATGGCTCTGCTGGTAATCATAGTGAGATATAATGTATGGCTCTGCTTTGCACTGCTAATAACCATCATCTGATGCTGTTCTCTCTGTTCCCTCTGAGGAACCGAAACTGATCCGGAACAGAACCCCAACTGAGTAAGAACAGCCGTGTGTGTGTGATCATAGCGGAGTTAGAACCTCTTTAGACACAGAGATCAGTAACACACACCAGACGCCAAGAATTACACGCCTGCCCCAGCTAGCCAATGAAAACCCAGCAAGGCTTCGTCTCCCACTGAGGCCCCTGACACACATACACACACACACACATTTAGAGCCTTGCAAAATGTTGTTCTCGGCCTCCCGGCCAATGACGCAAGGCAGATCCATAAAAACAAAACCAGAGAAGATCCCACTAATGACACAATCTCCCTCTCTTTATTCTCTCCCCATTCTATCTTTCCTTCTACCCCTCATTCTCTTTCCATTCCTCTCTCCCTCTCTACCCCTCTCTTAACCCGCTGCCCTCTCCCCTCTCTCTGAGAAAGCTCCCCTCATGGACCCTACTCTGTGCATAATGTCTGGACCCTGCAGTATTTCATCATTATGGCGCCCCCTAGGAAGCTATGACTTATAGCCCCATCAACACTCACTCTGTCAAATATATATTTCAACCTTCTGTCAGATACACAGTACCAGTCAAAAGTTTGGACACACCTACTTATTCCAGGGTTTTTCTTTATTTTTACTATTTTCTACATTGTAGAATAATAGTGAAGACATCAAACCTATGAAATAACACATAGGAATCATGGAGTAAGTAATAAAGTGTTAACCTATACTTTAGATTCTTCAAAATAGCCACCCTTTGCCTTGATGACAGATTTGCACACTCTTGGCATTCTCTCAACCAGCTTCACCTGGAATAATTTTCCAACAGTCTTAAAGGAGTTCCCAGATATCCTGAGCACTTGTTGGTTGCTTTTCCTTCACTCTGCAGTCCAACTCATCCCAAACCATCTCAATTGGGTTGAGGTTGGGTGATTGTGGAGGTCGGGTCATCTGATGCAGCACGCCATCACTCTCCTTCTTGGTCAAATCACCCTTACACATCCTGGAGGTGTGTTGGGTCATTGTCCTGTTGAAAAACAAATGATAGTCCCACTAAGTGCAAACCAGATGGGGTGGCGTATTGCTGCAGAATGCTGTGGTAGCCATGCTGGTTAAGTGTGCCTTGAATTCTAAATAAATCATGAGCAAAGCACCCCCACACCATCACACCTCCTCCTCCATACTTCACAGGGGGGAACCACACATGCAGAGATCATCTGTTCACCTACTCTGCATCTCACAAAGACATGGCGGTTGGAACCAAAAATCTCAAATTTGGACTCATCAGACCAAAGGACAGATTTCCTCTGGTCTAATGTCCATTGCTTGTGTTTCTTGGCCCAAGCAAGTTTCTTCCTCTTATTGGTGTCCTTTAGTAGTAGTTTCTTAGTAGAAATTCGACCATGAAGGCCTGATTCACGCAGTCTCCTCTGAGTTGATGTTGAGATGTGTCTGTTACTTGAACTCTGTGAAGCATTCATTTGGGCTGTAATGAGACTGGTAACTCGAATGAACGTATCCTCTGCAGCAGAGGTAACTCTGGGTCTTCCTTGAAGATGGACTGTCTCTTTGCTTATTTGAGCTGTTCTTGCCAAAATATGGACTTGGTCTTTTACCAAATAATGCTATCTTCTGTACACCAACCCTACCTTGTCACAACACATCTGATTGGCTCAGACTTATAGGTGGCTAATTTGAAGAATATAACATCTAAAATATATTTTGATTTGTTTAACACTTTTCTGTTTACTACATGATTACATATGTGTTATTTCATAGTTTAAATGTCTTCACTATTATTCTACAATGTAGAAAGTAGTCAAAATAAAGAAAATCCCTTGAATGGGTAGCCGTGTCCAAACTTTTGACTGCTACTGTATGTTTCACCCAATAGATCGACTGTGTGGCAATGTGGGTAGTTTATTTCAGTCTTTTCAGAACTA
The DNA here is from genome assembly GCF_021184085.1 of Oncorhynchus gorbuscha. NCBI lineage: Eukaryota > Metazoa > Chordata > Actinopteri > Salmoniformes > Salmonidae > Oncorhynchus > Oncorhynchus gorbuscha. The sequence goes on along the minus strand of NC_060187.1, from coordinate 28,181,263 downwards.
AGTAACTAACTTGTTGCTGTACCATGTTTGTATCAGGACTGGTTAGCCTACAGAGGTTGTATAAACCTACAGGTAGTATCAAGCCTGATTAGTATGTACATCAGGCCGGGTTAGTTGGTATAGAGGCTAGCCTGAGAGTCTGCAGCAGGCAGGATGTTCCCACTGTTCAGGCTATCAGGGCGGAAAATGTGTGTTTGTCACCCAGCTCAGTCACACAACTCACAGCTCAGTCATGTCTCAGTCATGGTCTCCACAGACGTACACAAATCGCCATACACATCCCTCTGCAGTCAGGAAGAAAGATAAGTCTGTTTAACCAGCACAGCTTTATACAGCCTCCAGACCTGCATACTACTAAGGCACTACGGCTGTTATCATTGTTCTGATCCAACTGTAGTTAGATGATTAGCTGGTGATTGTTACAACTTCAAACAATGGTGAGTGGAGGAGTCAAGCGCAGAGAGCAGGTAATTCAGTATGTGGATATTTTATTCCATAGACTGTGGAACCACGACATGCAAAACACCAGGGTGCATGAAACAACCCGTCCCAAAATACAACGGACTAAACTGTCCGGAAAAAATACTGATTACACTCATACACCAGATAACAGAAAACATGCCTGCACAAATACCCAGCGGGCCTAGTGCCCTTAAATAGCCTACAAACAAACACTAACTCAAAACAGGTGTACCCAATTACCCAATAAACAGAAACAAATGTAAAGGGAATCGATGGCAGCTAATAGGCCGGCGACCGCCGAGCGCCGCCCGAACAGGAAGAGGCACCATCTTCGGCGAGATTCGTGACAGTTTTTTCTTGGTGTATTTTATGTTGACAGATAGATCTTTCATTTAGCAATGACCTCAGACTTAGTTTGGGAGGAAAATAATGGAGGTTTTCATGTCAAAAAGGAAACCCTGTTCCAGCTGTCCAGAATGCATGAAATATGACTGTGACATTAACAACTGTAAAACTGTGGTAGTAAAGCAGTCACGTCAACCCATAGGCCTAACTCATATCTCTCCCTCAGTGGTGAACGAGTTTTGTGTTTTTCATTCCTGAGTTATGATCGTTCCATGACTCAGAACTCTCGGCTTGGTTCTGTTGTCCTCTCACTGCTCCCTGACCAGCAGAGTAACCCCCTATGGAACCTGGTTCCACATCTACACTCAAATTCCAAGAGAGAGCAAAGAAAGAGAGGAGGAGAGACCACACTGGCTCTCCCTGAGACTGGGCACAACATCCAGGAATGTTCTGTGCTGTCAAGTCCCTGACAGCACACACACAAAGAAGTATACACACACAGATCTGTAATTGTAAAGTCCCTTGGGCAGGCCTCACATAACTTTCCCTCTTCAGAGAGTTAAATAATGGTTAAATAAAATACAAGAGAAGAGCAGAGGAGGAGTGGGAGATATAAAGAGAGATAGGAGAGGGTGATTTAAAGAGAGATAGAAGGGGAGATTTAAAGAGAGATGGTAGATGGGAAATTTAAAGAGAGATAAGAGAGGGAGATTTATAGAGCAATGGGAGAGGGAGATTTAAAGAGAGAGAAGAGGGAGAGAAAGAGAGAAAGAGAGTAAGAGAGTAAGAGAGTAAGTGAGGAAGGAAGGAAGGAAGGAAGGAAGGAAGGAAGGAAGGAAGGAAGGAAGGAAGGAAGGAAGGAAGGAAGGAAGGAAGGAAGGAAGGAAGGAAGGAAGGAAGGAAGGAAGGAAGGAAGGAACCGAGAAAGAGATAGTAAGTGAGCAAGGAAGGGAGATAGAGATAGTAAATGAGGACGGGAGGGAGAAATAGAGATAGTAAGTGGATATACAGATAATGTATTGTGTACAGAGTAAGAGACGGTGAACCTGAGACTTTAAGACTTGTGTTGGCTTACAGAGTTAATGGCTTTAGTTCAACAGGCTAATACAGTCTTGTGGCACACAGACCTGGATTAACATTGATGCATGTTCACGTACCTACGCACACACAGTTGGTAACTCAGACGGTACAGCAGACAGAAGGAAAAGTAGTAAGCTGTGTGATTTAAACAGTCCCCTGGGTAAACGGAATGGTACCTCAGTCTTCTGCTACTATGTGTGTGAGCGTGTGCGTGCATGCGTAACTGTGTGCATACCTGCCTGCGCTAAGCCAGTCTGTTAAATACAGATCAGTGGATTTATGTTGAGAACAATACCATTGGAATTGAAATTAGGTGATTTAACTGTTGGCTGCATTGTGTGGGATCCCTGAGCTCAGACTTATAGGTGAACTGTTAAGTGGAATTATTTAATGCTCGTGCCCAAGGCCATCCCCACCCAGGCCCCTCCTAGAACCTGTTCGGAAATTGATAGAATTGATTTAACATGTTATATTTAAATGTCTTATAATCATCAAATTGTTTATTTCAGACATGTATGACAAATGTCACAATCATTAATTGAAATGTGTTCTAAAATCCCATAAACCCTTATTTGCCTCAACTAACAGTGTTCCTGGTCTACGCAGATCTTCTTGTCATAATATAGCTTTACTACAATCTAAATGTTGACGTTAATTTTACAGGAGTGTTGCTTGTAGGTTGTCACTTCTCTCGATCCCTAGACACTGCCAGATCTCTGATTTTCCTCCTGATGTTGCAGCTCCTGCACTTATTGCTGCTATTGCCAATGCAGGAAATTCTGAAGCTGTGAACAATGTCAATTCTGGAGCTGTGAACAATGCCAATTCTGGAGCTGTGAACAATGTCAATTCTGGAGCTGTGAACAATGTCAATTCTGGAGCTGTGAACAATGCCAATTCTGGAGCTGTGAACAATGCCAATTCTGGAGCTGTGAACAATGCCAATTCTGGAGCTGTGAACAATGCCAATTCTGGAGCTGTGAACAATGCCAATTCTGGAGCTGCCAATGAACAATGTCAATTCTGGAGCTGTGAACAATGCCAATTCTGGAGCTGTGAACAATGCCAATTCTGGAGCTGTGAACAATGCCAATTCTGGAGCTGTGAACAATGCCAATTCTGGAGCTGTGAACAATGCCAATTCTGGAGCTGTGAACAATGCCAATTCTGGAGCTGTGAACAATGCCAATTCTGGAGCTGTGAACAATGCCAATTCTGGAGCTGTGAACAATGTCAATTGGAGCTGGAGCTGTGAACAATGAACAATGCCAATTCTGGAGCTGTGAACAATGTCAATTCTGGAGCTGTGAACAATGCCAATTCTGGAGCTGTGAACAATGCCAATTCTGGAGCTGTGAACAATGTCAATTCTGGAGCTGTGAACAATGTCAATTCTGGAGCTGTGAACAATGCCAATTCTGGAGCTGTGAACAATGCCAATTGTTAGGGATATCTCCATTTCAAGGTCTCAGCTTAGAGAAAATAAGCCTCGTGAGGTATTGGTCTGTCACATGGATGACCCAGTATTGGTCTGTCACATGGATGACCCAGTATTGGTCTGTCACATGGATGACCCAGTATTGGTCTGTCACATGGATGACCCAGTATTGGACAGTCACATGAATGAAGCAATCGTTAATGATTAATTTATTATGAATAAGCTAAATCATGCAAATATGACTTGTCCAGTACACAAGGGAACTAAACGGGACTGTCCCATGAGAGCTCCTGACAGACGTTCACAATGTGCATCAAGTTTGTTGGAACCTCTCCAGTGCGCTGAAAATAAACAAAGATTCATTTAAGATTGACTTCGAGTCTCCTGTGTAAGAATGTACCTTGTCACTTCACTTTGACCTTAAAGTAGCTGTTGAGAAATAACGTATACGATTTAGCCACATTGTTTCCCCCAAACTATTTCCATGGCAGAGTCAGTACATTCACATATTGTTAGCTGATTACACTGCCATATATTTATTTGCATAAAAATGTGTTTAATACTGACTCTCATTCCCATAATTTCCAGAGGATGTGTTGCCCATTGTCATACATTCTTTGTGTAGCCATTAGGGATAAAAAATTACCACAACTATGACCCTTCATATTAATATGCCCAATGAGTTGTCAATATTACCCACTTCTTCCTCTTCAGACATGTATCTATGAGATATATTGGCTGACCTATAGATGGTGATTAGACATTGACATGACAAAGATATGATTCGATCTCTTAGAACACAGGTATAATGCTTTGCCTTGTCAAAAACATGTCCCAGTCATTTTCCAATGGAACTATGTCAAATTGTCTTGCATGTTTCCAAAAAAGAAACAGTAAGTCGTACATTCTTTCATAGATTCAAAATGTTGACAAGATCTGCTCAGTTTATTTCAAGTCATGCATACAAATGAGCTTTCTTTTAATATTTTTTTGTTCAATGTCTGTTTCTACAGGTCGTACCTAGGGTCTGAGTTTTAGTGAGGTCGGGAGGCTTCGACTCCAGTAAAGAAGTTCAGGCTCATTTATTGCATTTCGATACAACGCAAAAATACTATTTGGAGAACAGCAAAAACAAGCATAAATTACCCTAGCCATTATTACACATTGATTGCTGCATGTAGCTTCATTCACCTCAGTCAATCTCAAATCAAATCAAGTTTTATTACTCACATGCGCCAAATTCAACAGGTGTCACCTTACAGTGAAATGCTTATTTACGAGCCCCTAACCAACAATGGAGGTTTTTTTTAATGAAAAAATATGGATAAGAAAAATAAATAAAAATAACAACTAATTAAAGGGCAGCAGTAAAATAACAATAGCGAGACTATATACAGGGGGGTACCAGTACAGAGTCAATGTGGAGACTATATACAGGGGGAACCAGTACAGAGTCAATGTGGAGACTATATACAGGGGGGTACCAGTACAGAGTCAATGTGGAGGCTATATACAGGGGGGTACCAGTACAGAGTCAATGTGGAGACTATAAACAGGGTGTACCAGTACAGAGTCAATGTGGAGACTATATACAGGGTGTACCAGTACAGAGTCAATGTGGAGGCTATATACAGGGGGTACCAGTACAGAGTCAATGTGGAGACTATATACAGGGGGGTACCAGTACAGAGTCAATGTGGAGACTATATACAAGGGGGTACCAGTACAGAGTCAATGTGGAGACTATATACAGGGTGTACCAGTACAGAGTCAATGTGGAGGCTATATACAGGGGGGTACCAGTACAGAGTCAATGTGGAGACTATATACAGGGGGTACCAGTACAGAGTCAATGTGGAGACTATATACAGGGTGTACCAGTACAGAGTCAATATGGAGACTATATACAGGGGGGGTACCAGTACAGAGTCAATGTGGAGGCTATATACAGGGGGGTACCAGTACAGAGTCAATGTGGAGACTATATACAGGGTGTACCAGTACAGAGTCAATGTGGAGACTATATAAAGGGGGGTACCAGTACAGAGTCAATGTGGAGGCTATATACAGGGTGTACCGGTACAGAGTCAATGTGGAGACTATATACAGGGGGTACCAGTACAGAGTCAATGTGGAGGCTATATACAGGGGGTACCAGTACAGAGTCGATGTGGAGGCTATATACAGGGGGGTACCAGTACAGAGTCAATGTGGAGACTATATACAGGGTGTACCAGTACAGAGTCAATGTGGAGACTATATACAGGGTGTACCAGTACAGAGTCAATGTGGAGGCTATATACAAGGGGTACCAGTACAGAGTCAATGTGGAGGCTATATACAGGGGGGTACCAGTACAGAGACCATGTGGAGGCTATATACAGGGGGGTACCAGTACAGAGTCAATGTGGAGGCTATATACAGGGGGGTACCAGTACAGAGTCAATGTGGAGGCTATATACAGGGGGTACCAGTACAGAGTCAATGTGGAAGCTATATACAGGGGGTACCAGTACAGAGTCAATGTGGAGACTATATACAGGGTGTACCAGTACAGAGTCAATGTGGAGACTATATACAGGGGGGTACCAGTACAGAGTCAATGTGGAGACTATATACAGGGGGTACCAATACAGAGTCAATGTGGAGGCTATATACAGGGGGTACCAGTACAGAGTCAATGTGGAGACTATATACAGGGGGGGTACCAGTACAGAGTCAATGTGGAGACTATATACAGGGGGTACCGGTCAATGTGGAGGCTATATACAGGGGCGTACCAGTACAGAGTCAATGTGGAGGCTATATACAGGGGGTACCAGTACAGAGTCAATGTGGAGACTATATACAGGGGGTACCAGTACAGAGTCAATGTGGAGGCTATATACAGGGGGGTACCAGTACAGAGTCAATGTGGATACTATATACAGGGGGGTACCAGTACAGAGTCAATGTGGAGACTATATACAGGGGGTACCAGTACAGAGTCAATGTGGAGACTATATACAGGGGGTACCAGTACAGAGTCAATGTGGAGACTATATACAGAGGGTACCAATACAGAGTCAATGTGGAGACTATATACAAGGGGGTACCAGTACAGAGTCAATGTGGAGACTATATACAGGGGGGTACCAGTACAGAGTCAATGTGGAGACTATATAAAGGGGGGGTACCAGTACAGAGTCAATGTGGAGACTATATACAAGGGGGTACCAGTACAGAGTCAATGTGGAGACTATATACAGGGGGTACCAGTACAGAGTCAATGTGGAGACTATATACAGGGGGGTACCAGTACAGAGTCAATGTGGAGACTATATACAGGGGAACCAGTACAGAGTCAATGTGGAGACTATATACAGGGGGGTACCAGTACAGAGTCAATGTGGAGACTATATACAGGGGGGTACCAGTACAGAGTCAATGTGGAGACTATATACAGGGGTGGTACCAGTACAGAGTCAATGTGGAGGCTATATACAGGGGGGTACCAGTACAGAGTCAATGTGGAGACTATACACAGGGGGTACCAGTACAGAGTCAATGTGGAGACTCTACACAGGGGGAACCAGTACAGAGTCAATGTGGAGGCTATATACAGGGTGTACCAGTACAGAGTCAATGTGGAGACTATATACAGGGGGTACCAGTACAGAGTCAATGTGGAGACTATATACAGGGGGGTACCAGTACAGAGTCAATGTGGAGACTATATACAGGGGGGTACCAGTACAGAGTCAATGTGGAGACTATATACAAGGGGGTACCAGTACAGAGTCAATGTGGAGACTATATACAGGGGGGTACCAGTACAGAGTCAATGTGGAGACTATATACAGGGGGGTACCAGTACAGAGTCAATGTGGAGACTATATACAGGGGGAACCAGTACAGAGTCAATGTGGAGACTATATACAGGGGGGTACCAGTACAGAGTCAATGTGGAGACTATATACAGGGGGGTACCAGTACAGAGTCAATGTGGAGACTATATACAGGGGTGGTACCAGTACAGAGTCAATGTGGAGGCTATATACAGGGGGGTACCAGTACAGAGTCAATGTGGAGACTATACACAGGGGGTACCAGTACAGAGTCAATGTGGAGACTCTACACAGGGGGAACCAGTACAGAGTCAATGTGGAGGCTATATACAGGGTGTACCAGTACAGAGTCAATGTGGAGACTATATACAGGGGGTACCAGTACAGAGTCAATGTGGAGACTATCCACAGGGGGGTACCAGTACAGAGTCAATGTGGAGGCTATATACAGGGGGTACCAGTACAGAGTCTATGTGTGGGGGCACCGGTTAGTTGAGGTAATATGTACATGTAGGTAGAGTTATTAAAGTGACTATGCATAGATGATAACAACAGCAGTGGTGTAAAAGGGAGGGGGGCCAATGCAAATAGTCTGGGTAGACATTTAATTAGGTGTACAGGAATCGTATGGCTTGGGGGTAGAAGCTGTTTAGAAGCCTCTTGGACCTAGACTTGGCGCTCCGGTACCGCTTGCCGTGCGGTAGCAGAGAGAACAGTCTATGACTAGGGTGGCTGGAGTCATTGACAATTTTAGGGCCTTCCTCTGACACTGCCTGGTATAGAGGTCCTGGATAGCAGGAAGCTTGGCCCCGGTGATGTACTGGGCCGTAAGCACTACCCTCTGTAGTGCCTTGTGGTCGGAGTCCGAGCAGTTGCAATACCAGGCAGTGATGGTGCAGCTGTAGAACCTTTTGAGGAGCTGAGGACCCATGGCAAATCTTTTCAGTCACCTGAGGGGGAAAGGTTAGGTCGAGCCCTTTTCACAAACACATAAACTTTACAATTAGCCATCACACATGAACTGTTAGCAGGAAAACTGATGTGGAGACCTTCATCTGTTAGCAGAAATGGTACTTTACAGAACCTTTTTTCAAAAACAAAAATCTAACTTACAGAAAATTTCCTGAAATTGTACACATTTTGCCACGGGGTGGGGAGAAAATATTGTGCCCTGCGTACCTGATCGGTATTCGGCCATGATTATTACAAGTTTTGATAGCTGGCGAAATTAACTAACCAATCTAAAAAATGTTAACTGACATGGGCTAATGCACAACCAAGTTTCTAACTCTCAACAGTAAGTTGAGACACCGACTGAGTTCCTGCAAAAAGCAAAAAGATATATATTTGAAAACACTTACCAGGTTCGGACCTCTGTGTCCTCATATGTAGCTATGGCCCTGTATTGCTATCATTTTTTGAACTCACTTTTCATTCTGAGGATGAAAAAAAAAATCTACATGTTTGGGAAATATTTGTGAAAGGAATCAGAACCACATGTGATCTGGAAACAAACCGCCATTCATTTTACACTGAGAGGAACACAACCCACGTCTCTTGTGCTGCCTCCCCATCTCCCCCTTTGCATTACAGTAATGAGTTTATCCATACTGTGGCGTCTAATTCAACACAGATGCACTCATTTCCACATCTGCTTTATTTATACTCTGTCCAATGAGGGCCTGAGGGTGGGTGTGTGTGTGTGTGTACGAGCTAAATACTTGCGTGCATGTCTGATTCTGCGATGACTGAGAAGCTGACCTACAAATGTAATTGAATTGAAAACATTTCAAACAATTTTTGGAGACAAATACAACACAGCCCCAATGCAACTTCATTCACTGTCCCCAATGGCAGTAGCAAGAGTTCAAGCCAAGCTTTTATCAGGGCAGTGTGTGTTCATTCGTACGTGCAACATGTGTTTGGGAGTTGTTTTTTTGTTCGTTGCTTCAGATATATTCTAGGGGGCTTTTTCACCATATTACCATATTGGTTTGGAGCGTTTTTCCCAATCTCTGGTGTGTTTACCCCCTTAGTTTGGTATGTTTGGACTGGTGTGAACACTATCCACACTCCTGATTGCACTAAACAATGCAAAGTGGTTCCCTCAAAATAGGTGGTCTTGGTTCGATTAAATTTGTACCGAGGTGGGGTCCACTGTAGGTGAGAACGCTGTCTGGACCAATCACAAAAGAACCAGAGTCACGCAGTCTTATTGGTTGTTCGACTGGGAGCATTTGATGAAATGCAGCACACAGCATCAGAACTTGAGATCTGTGCAACATTATGAGTATAACAACACATTTATGCCGAATAGGGGAGACGGGGGCTATACATGCTACTAAATATAGCCTATTCAAGTCCCCGTCAGTTTCCTCTCGCATTTGTTGTTGGAAGACCAGAGCAAAAGTACTATGAAGATTGGTACACACAAGTGATGCTTCATGATAATCATAGATTATTTAACGTGAGCATTTCTGTCCATTAAACAAATGAATTGCATAGACATGGGTTTGTTTAGGCGTTTTAGTTCGTTTGACATTTGGCAATCAACTGGACCAAAACAAAAAGAAGCTATGTAACAAATAACCTAACTCTGATTCAAACTATAGCTCAAAACTATGTGTGAAAATACACTTAATTCTCTCTATTCCCTTTGCACTCATCCCTCTGCACCTCTCATCCCTCTGCACCTCTCATCCCGCTGTACTCTGACTCATCTGCTGACCTCATGATTACTCATCATACTGTTGGCAGTTTTAACGAGCATTTCCAGAAACCTCCACATTACCTCTTCCTGCTGGAGATTCTGACCACATGGTTAGCAGGGTTAGTTGATACAAAAAAGGAGAAAACGTTTTAAAATGAGGTGAAATTTGTCCAATAAGAAACACTTGTTTTTTTCTGTTCTATGTTGTGTCCTGCTGAACACACTTAGGTCAAACAGGACAGTGGAGGAGGAGATTCTCTCTGGGGTGGAACAGCAGGAGGAAAGGAAGATTCTCTCTGGGGTGGAACAGCAGGAGGAGGAGGAGATTTTCTCTGGGGTGGAACAGCAGGAGGAGGAGGAGATTTTCTCTGGGGTGGAACAGCAGGAGGAAGAGAAGATTCTCTCTGGGGTGGAACAGCAGGAGGAGGAGATTTTCTCTGGGGTGGAACAGCAGGAGGAGGAGATTCTCGCTGGGGTGGAACAGCAGGAGGAGAAGGAGATTTTCTCTGGGGTGGAACAACAGGAGGAGGAGATTCTCTGGGGTGGAACAGCAGGAGGAGGATATTCTATCTGGGGTGGAACAACAGGAGGAGGAGATTCTCTGGGGTGGAACAGCAGGAGGAGGAGGAGATTCTCTCTGAGGTGGAACAGCAGGAGGAGGAGGAGATTCTCTCTGGGTTGGAACAGCAAGAAGAGGAGATTCTCTATGGGGTGGAACAGCAGGAGGAAGAGGAGATTCTCTCTGGGGTGGAACAGCAGGAGGAAGAGGAGATTCTCTCTTGGGTGGAACAGCAGGAGGAGATTCTCTCTGGGGCGGAACAACAGGAGGAGGAGGTTCTTTCTGGGGTGGAACAGCAGGAGGAGGAGGAGATTCTCTCTGAGGTGGAACAGCAGGAGGAGGAGGAGATTCTCTCTGAGGTGGAACAGCAGGAGGAGGAGGAGATTCTCTCTGGGGTGGAACAGCAGGAGGAGGAGGAGATTCTCTCTGAGGTGGAACAGCAGGAGGAGGAGGTTCTTTCTGGGGTGGAACAGCAGGAGGAGGAGGAGATTCTCTCAGGTGGAACAGCAGGAGGAGGAGGAGATTCTCTCTGGGGTGGAACAGCAGGAGGAGGAGATTCTCTCAGGTGGAACAGCAGGAGGAGGAGGAGATTCTCTCTGGGGTGGAACAGCAGGAGGAGGAGGAGATTCTCTCTGGGGTGGAACAGCAGGAGGAGGAGGTTCTTTCTGGGGTGGAACAGCAGGACAGTGTGCTGCTCTGATGGTAATGTCAACATGACTTCATACACTGGACATTAATACACATCACAACAGGCAGGCTGGAGAATGGGTTATTGATAGACATTTGGCTGTCATACATTTACATCATTCCCATTCTCCCTCCCCCAACCTGTTGAAACATACACCCTATCTCAATGGTGAGGAGAGATTGCCCAGGAAATTCAGGGATCAAGGAAGGTAGGGAGAGGCAGATGACTCAGCCTTTAGTGTGGATGAGAGAGAGAAGGGGGGACAAGTGAAGGGAGGAGGGAGAAGGGAATGTTAAATGAAAACCACATGCAGGTTGAATCTCTCTTATTGTCTTGAACTCAAACCAGCTGGCTGCTCCTGGTTCATCCTTCAATATAAACATCCCTGCAGTCTCCCACGTGCATGTGCACACACACACACGCACGCACGCACACACACGCACACGCACACACACAAGCACGCACACACACACACACACACACACACACACACACACACACACACACACACACACACACACACACACACACACACACACACACACACACACACACACACACACACACACACACACACACACACACACACTCTGATCAATACTCAACCCAAACCCTGCAATACCAACTTGAACCTCAGGGCTAGCCATCTTCTGACTTGGAACCCTTGATATCACTATGTAATGCCTCTCTCAAGTCGGTGGGGGGTTGTGGGGGCAGGAAATAGCCTCTCCAGCTCCAAAGCCTCTGCTGTTGATCTTGGAACGCTGCAAAGCATGCTGGGGGATACACTGCAGCTGAGTGCACTAACAGGCCTGCCCTGGCCAACACACCAACACAGAATGTAGAGTGTTTTATTGATTATTGCTGAGTCACATATCACTATTCCCCTTTTACTCTTCTCCTTCCGTTTCATCCTTATCCTTTAATGACTCCATTCCCCCTTTCATTTCCCACTCTCTCCCTCACCCCCTCCTTTTAACACTCTCCTACTCTCTTCCTGTATTCCCACTCTCTCCCTCACCCCTCCTTTTAACACTCTCCTGCTCTCTTCCTGTATTCCCACTCTCTCCCTCACCCCTCCTTTTAACACTCTCCTACTCTCTTCCTGTATTCCCACTCTCCGTTTCCTCCTCTCTCCTTTCTCTTTCTCACAGTCTGCCACGTTGTTACATGTGCCATGAATATACACTGTTCTCGTTTTCTCTTTGTCACTTTTTGTTCTATCTCTCCCCCTCTCTCGTTATCTCTCTGTGCATTGAGCTGACACCCCCGATTCCTCCAAGGCTCCAGGTAAACAGCCCTGCCCACAGGACATCCTTTCTGTCAGACACTACAGAGACTGACGTCACTACCCTGCTTCCAGTAGTGACACACTCACGCAAACATGCAACACGCAGTAACACACACTCGCACCACACATTCACACACACACGCACAAGGGACTGACACACACATGGACGTGCATGCACGCATACAAGGAGGCAGGCAAGCATGGACGCGCACGCAAGCGCACAAACACACACACAATAACTTGTGTGTGGCAGGAGTGTGGCCAGAAAGTTGATTGTGGTTTTCTCCATCCTACGGTAATGGTTAGCAGACCGTAAGACTGAAAAACTGCGAAAGAAAGGAAGAAGTTGCAGCATGTTTCTGTTGTTGAGTCATCAGACAGCCTGTTGTTTGTCCAGACTGATCAAAGACCAGACACTCTCTCCATTTATGACTGCTGGGGAGTGTGTATGTGTGCGACTGCATGCGTGTGTGTGAGCGTGCATGTACTGGCTCAATCCTCCTACCAGATGCTGTTGATCTAAATGTTACTGTTAGTACAGCTCTCTGTTTCTGAGCCAGGCACACACGCCAGTTCTCTCTCTCTCTCTCTCTCTCTCTCTCTCTCTCTCTCTCTCTGTCTGTCTGTCTGTCTGTCTGTCTGTCTGTCTGTCTGTCTGTCTGTCTGTCTGTCTGTCTGTCTGTCTGTCTGTCTGTCTGTCTGTCTGTCTGTCTGTCTGTCTGTCTGTCTGTCTGTCTGTCTGTCTGTCCGTCCGTCCGTCCGTCCGTCCGTCCGTCCGTCCGTCCGTCCGTCCGTCCGTCCGTCCGTCCGTCCGTCCGTCCGTCCGTCCGTCCGTCCGTCCGTCCGTCCGTCCGTCCGTCCGTCCGTCCGTCCGTCCGTGTTGGCAGGAGATGTGACAGCAGGAAGAACCATCAGCAGGACAGAGTAGGGGGCCAGGGATGGTATACTGCTTTCGTGGCCATGAACTCAGCTGTAGACACATCAAGGGTATTCTTGTTTCCTATATATGATGATGCCCCTTTGAGAGAGTGGGTCAGTTCATGGCAGTGGGTAAGGAGAAGTGGGAGAAAGGTGTTGAGGCTGACAGAGACGTGTGTGTCTGGTGTCACTCTGGCTCGCTCGCACACACGTTCACACACAGATAGGACTGTAAATAGAGCTGATGGACTCTTGATGGTCTTGTTCCTGGGGAGAGAGGAGCAGGAAGAGGAGAGAAGAGAAGATGATACCGCATGAATGTGCTGCCATGTTGTTGGTACTCAATGCCTGAACTTCCACACACACACACACACACACACACACACACACACACACACACACACACACACACACACACACACACACACACACACACACACACACACACACACACACACACACACACACACACACACACACACACACACACACACACACGCACACGCACACGCACGCGCACGCACACACACACACACGACAGGTCTGTTTGATTAATCAGTGTTCCCAGATAGATCTGTCAGGCATGTGGATTATCCCTGGAGGACGAGTATCAGCACTCTGACCTATGTAAAACTCTGAAGTACCGACTCTGAAAGTCTCTCTCTCTCACATGACTCTCTGTCATTGTTGTTCTGCTACTGCAGGCCTGTGCAAAGGCCGGCCCAGGGGCCGTATGCGGCAGACAGTGACAGGCTGACACACACGTCACAGTTACAAATTGCGCAAAAATGAGTTTTCAAAGATTTAAAAGAAAAGGAAAGTAGACAATGAATGTAGGTTGTTCCAGTGAGAGTTGACATCTAAATGTTTCTTTATTGAGTTATCAGGGAAAGCTGTGTACTTATCGTTCAAAGAGAGCATCGCTGTCTTGAAAGACTACAACTTGTCCCGACACTTCCAGACAAAGCATGCAGAGAAACATAGGAATGTCTTCTGAGCAGAGGGCAAGTGCATCGAAAGAGTTGCTCTCTCAGTTGCAAATGCAGCAAGGACTTTTCACAAAACTGCATTCAGCAAACATCAGAATTGCGAGAGCAGGCTATGTAATGTCCCACAAAATTGCAAAACATTGCAAGCCATTAAATTAATTAACGTTTAATTGACTCTGCAGCAATACTTCCCTGTCAAGACGAACAGTGAGGCGGCGTATTGAGGACATCGCAGAGAATATGGATCAACAGTTGAAAGACAGGATTTCTCCTTGGCCCTGGATGAGAGCAGTGATGCATGTGACACAGTGTAGTTGTTGATATTCTTACGAGGCATAACCCCAGACTGTGAAATTACAGAGGAGCTTGCTTCAGTGCTGTCAATGAAGAGAACAACCACAAGGAAAGATTTATTGGAGGAGGTTAATAAGTATGTGGCAAAGCTGGGACTGAGTTTTGAAAAGTTATCCAGTGTGACCACTGATGGTGCCCAAACTTGACAGGAAATAACCTTGGCCTTTTGAAAAGGATACAAGATCAAATACTCCTGCATTGCATTATTCATCAGGAGGTGATCTGTAAATGTGTTCTGAAAATGAGCCATGTTGTGGATACAGTCACTAAGCGGTAAACTTCATAAGAGCAAATTCTTTAAAACCACAGACAGTTTGTCTCACTGTTGGAAGAGACAAAGTTGGGTCATGCAGATCTCCCCTACCACACAAACGTGAGATGGCTGAGTTTGGGGAAGGTGCTTCAAAAGGGTGTGGGACCTGAAGTCGGGGATTGCTGAGTTTTTGCAAATGAAAGGAAAATATGTGGATTTCCCTCAACTGCAAGATAAAGAATGGTTGGCTGATTTTGCCTTCACCATGGAAACCATGGCCCTCATGAATAAACTGAATTCCAAACTACAAAGCCTTCAAGGGAAAATTATTTCTCCTGACCCGCCAAGTCGAAGCCAACAATCTCACCCACCTTCCGACACTACTAGTCTGTTCCCTATCAGATGACACTACTAGTCTGTTCCCTATCAGATGACACTACTAGTCTGTTCCCTATCAGATGACACTACTAGTCTGTTCCCTATCAGATGACACTACTAGTCTGTTCCCTATCAGATGACCCTACTAGTCTGTTCCCTATCAGATGACCAGCGGGAGAAGTAGACATCACTGCTGCTTTGAACAGTGAGTTTACTCATCGTTTTGAGGATTACAAAGTTTTGGAAAATGACATGCTGTTGGTTTCCTCTCCTTTCACCTTCATTGTGGATAACACTCCCACTGACCTGATACTTGATAACCTGATCACCGACAACGATGAGATAGGCTATAGAGAGGAGGTCAGAGAACTGTCAGTGTGGTGCCAGGACAACAACCACTCCCTGGGGCGCTAGAGAACGTGCTATGGAGTAGACGTGCTTTGATAGAGCTCCGCTCCATTTTGAAACAAATTCGTATTTATCTTAACCTGTTGCGACGAGCAATCACGTATCCGGGAGCGTAATTATAGCCTCAAGCTCATTACCATAACGCAACGTTAACTATTTATGAAAATCGCAAATGAAATGAAATAAATATATTGGCTCACAAGCTTAGCCTTTTGTTAACAACAATGTCATCTCAGATTTTCAAAAAATGCCAGAAAAGGGAGCGCTAAACAAGATAACTTGAATGAGATAGACAGCGAACCAATTTCAACGTCGCCAACCCACGAGGAGTTAGCTGAAGAGGCTAGCTTCCAAGAGTCCCCCACAGAGCCTACGCAAAGTGACATACTGGCTGCCATAAACTCACTAAGCAAGAAGGTGGACACAAGGTTGGCTGATATCTCAAAGAGTATTGGGACTTTGGCCGAAACTGTGAAGGCAACTCAGAGAAGGGTGCATGAGGTTGAGCAAACGACAGTCGATCACGAGGCCAGGCTACAGGACATAGAGAAACAGTGTGCAACGTTCAAAAATGACAACAAAACCCTGAAAGCCCGACTGGAAATGCTCGAGTCGCATTCAAGACGCCAGAACATCCGAATATGTGGCATCCAGGAGGACACTGAGAAAGAGAAACCCACTGAATTTGTCTCTGAGCTAATACCAGCCCTGCTGGGGAGTGAACACTTCAAAACGGCCATCCTGATCGACCGCGCACACAGATCTAAGGCAACAAAGCCGGCCAAGGGCGAGCCACCAAGGCCATTCATTGTACGGCTGCACTATCCCCAGACCAGGGATCTCATCCTCAAGCTGGCTAGTCAAAAGTTCCCCCTTAACTTCAACCAGGGTGTCTTTCTACCCAGATCTTACCTTGGAGGTGAGGAACCAACAGAAAGAGTATGATGAGGTATGCAACAAATGCAGGGCGGCCAACATCCGATATGGTTTCCTCTTCCCAGCCCGGTTTAAGGTGACAGTCGAAGAATCAACACGTACGTTTGACAACCCAAAAGAGGCCGATCTGTTCTTGACAAGCTCCCTGGCTGAGGATACAGAACGGCTGTGTCAGCCGGCTAAATGACCAAATACAGGCCAGGAATGTGTTTGGATTTCGGACTATGGCTTTTCGATTAGAAGATCAGAATTTGGGACTTATGATTGGTGAGATGTTGTGGCTAATATAGCATTGTTTGACACATCATGTTTTAGCTCCACTCACCCCCTAACGTGAGAGTTAAGTGTTAAGTGTTATTTAATATTAGCGTATATGCGGAGCATCTATAGACGAGTTAGTTCAAGCTGTATGTCTAGACACCCTAAGGTTTGTGTGTTAGCCAAGGAGTTCTTCGTTTGGGGAAGTCACTCAGTAAAGGGACGGGAGGGGGGATGGGGTCTGTGTTTTATGTTCACTGAGTTTCTTCTGAGTTTTGTATGACAGCAACAATTTGCTCTAAAATAAGAAATGCCACATAGTGACAGAGCACAGAGTAGAGCAGGTGGAATAAAGATAGTCAGCTGGAACTGTAATGGCTTAGGGCATGTGGTGAAGCGAGCTAAGGTTTTTTCTCATCTTAAATCACTGGGTGCTGACATAGTTCTTCTTCAAGAAACTCATATTAAACGCTCCGCTCAGGCCAAGCTACGAGTCGGCTGGATCGGTCAGATATACCAGTCTAACTTTGATGCAAAAGCGAGAGGGGTAGCAATCATGATAAGGAAAAACATTCTGTTTGTTTACTCATCCTCGATTTCAGATCCTAATGGTCGGTATATTATTGTGGCTGGTACACTGAATTCTAAACCAGTAACCTTGTTCAATTTATATGGACCCAACTTCGATGATCCATTATTTTTTCAAAGGGTATTTAAGGACATACCAAATATCTCGGATACAAGTGTTATTGTTGGAGGGGACTTTAACTGTACGTTAGATCCTTCTTTAGATAAACAGCTATCAAGGTCACTTCATCAATCAAATGCCAGTGTCTGTCTAAATACATTGATGACAAACCTTAACATTGTCGATATTTGGAGACTGACGCACCCAACAGACATGATTTACTCTTTCTTTTCATCAGTTCATAAATCATATTCCAGAATTTACTATTTTTTGTTGGACTCCAAACTAATTTCAGCAGTTGAGTCGGTTACCTATCACCCTATTCTAATTACGGACCACTCTCCTCTGTCCATGGTGCTGAAACTCGACAATATGTCGACAGGTCGGCGACCGTGGCGCTTAGACGCATACCTGCTGAAAGATGAGGCTTTTTGTCAGTATTTGAAGGAGCAGATTGCCTTTTACCTGGGAACTAACGACACGGGGGATGTTGACGACTCCACCCTTTGGGAATCTCTAAAGGCTGTGATTAGAGGTTACATTATTTCTTATACATCAGAGAGGAAGAAACGCGCTAATACTAGGCTAAGAGAAATTGAAAGAGAGTTAGGGAAACAGGAGAACGTTTTTAGGACGAATTCCTCGTATACAGTCCTTGAGAAGATCACAAAGTTCAAATATGAATACAATACCATCCTTTCAAAACGGGTGGGCTCTTTACTTGCTGGAACGCAACTGGGTGACAAACCACATAAATTATTAGCAAGACAGCTAAGGCATGTACAGGCATCTAGAGCTATTCACAAAATAAAAGACAATAAGGGTAAAATAGTAACATATCCGCAGGATATTAATAAATGCTTTGCACAGTTTTACTCAGAGCTATACCAATCAAAATGCGATGCTACTGATCCACAAACTATGGAACGCTTTCTCGCTGAATGTGAACATCCTAAACTAGACAGGGGGGGCAGCTTCTGCACTCGATGCAGGGATAACTTTAGAGGTAATTAACACAGCGACAGCACAATTTCCAAACAACAAGGCCCCTGGGCCCGATGGATATGTAATAGAATTCTATAAGAAGTACTGCGCCAGTCTATCTCCACTTATGTTGCCAATGTTTAAACAATCCAAAGAAAATGCCAAACTCCCACAAACACTGTGAGGCTACAATAGCACTGATCTTGAAAAAAAGATAGAGATTCCATGGAGATGTCGTCTTATCGCCCCGTGTCGTTACTCCCCATAGAAAACAAGGTGTTGACAAAGATATTGGCAAACCGATTGAAAACATATATTTCTGACATCATACACCCTGACCAGACAGGTTTTATCCTGGGCCGACATATACTACAATTTGAGACGCCTTTTCAACGTAATGTATCACGATCATAAGGTTGAGGCAGTGGTAATAGCTCTTGATGCAGAGAAGGCGTTTGACCGGATTGAGTGGAAATATATGATGTCGGTTCTGGAGCACTTCGGGTTCGGAAAGGAATTTATTAATTGGATAAGAATTATTTATTCACACCCAATGGCGTCCGTGGTAACCAATCAAGAAATGTCGCAGTCATTCCGCTTGTTCAAGGGGTGTCGACAGGGGTGCCCTATTTCGCCTGCTCTCTTCGCTATAGCCATGGAACCCCTTGCTACTCGCATTTGGGCATGTGCCGATATAGCTTCTGTTAAAATAAAGGACACACAGCACAAAATGTCCCTATATGCAGACAATGTTCTTTTGTTTTTGTCCAAACCTAAAACTTCTATTCCACCCTTACTTAACTTGATAAACACATTTGGCTCCTTCTCTGGCTACAAGATAAACTGGCAAAAAAAGTGAGTTGATGCCAATATCACGGCCTGTGGATATGCAATTTCTGCAATCTACCCCGTTTAGAACAGTGATGGACAAGTTCACAAGCATTGGCATTGTAGTGTCAAGAGACCTTGATCAGCTATTGAAAGCGAATTTGGACATGAACATTTATCAGCTTAAACAAAATAAGGATTTTTGGAAAACTCTGACAATCTTCTTGGTTGGTCGTATAAACGTTATTAAAATGGTTGTCCTACCCAGGTTTCTTTACCTCTTCCAATGTCTACCCAATTTCATACCACAAAGCTATTCTAAGAAACTGGATTCAATAGTAACTCCATTTTTATGGGATAACAAGGCAGCCAGAATTTCAAAGAAGCATTTATGCAAGTACAAAATAGAGGGGGGGCTTTGGCCTTCCTCACTTCAAACTGTATTATTGGCCTGCTAATCTGAACATTTTGTCTTTCTGGAGGGAAAGCTTACCTGCGATGAGACAGAAGGATATGCCTGCATGGCTTTTGATTGAGCAGGCCTGTCAACTTTCCTCACTCCCTGTACTTGTTAATAGCCCATCATATGTGAAAAAATCCACTTATGACTCTAACCCAGTCATTTGTCATACGCTTAGGATCTGGAAACAGATTAGGTATTTTCTTAACATACCCACTGTATACACTGACAGCCCGATTTGCCTGAATCATGCTTTCCATCCTGCATTGGATGATGTGGTGTTTTCACAGTGGAGGGAGAAGGGGCTCACAACAATTGGTAATCTATACATAGATGGTCAGTTAGCTTCATTTCAACAATTACAGGGAAATTTCAACATGCCAACAACACATTTTTTCAGATACCTCCAAATCAGGAATTTCGTAAGGACACATATCCCACAGTATGGCATGAAGCCAAATAGTCCTACATTAGATAGCTTGATCCTTGTCAAACCCCATTCAAAAGGGTCGGTCTCTAGACTGTATGATGTGCTACAGGCCCACATAGAGGTATCCACAGACACCATTAAAAGGGCTTGGGAACAAGAACTTGGGTCAGAAATCTCAGATGAGGACTGGGTAGAAGCTCTCAGGAATATAAACCACAGTTCAGTGAATGCCAGACACAACCTTGTACAGTTTAAGGTGATACACAGGTTACATTACTCAAAAGTAAAACTGCATAAAATATTCCCGGACACCTCACCACTGTGTGAGAGGTGCAAGCAGGATGAGGGGACGTTGACCCACTTATTCTGGACATGTCCTAAGTTACATGTTTACTGGGCTCTCATTTTTTATTACTTATCTAGAGCCTTTGATAGAGTTCTAGCCCCAGACCCATTGACCGCTCTGTTTGGTACAGTTGATGGGATACAGTTGATAACCACGAAGGGAAAGCTGTCTCTCTTTGTACTCTATTAGCCAAAAGGCTCATATTGCAATTTTGGAAACTGGAGACTGTACCCACCTTTGAAATGTGGTTACGGGATTTAGGGAATGTAATACATATGGAAAAAATTCGACACAATACCTCCAATAGAAGTCCAATGTTTTACAAAATATGGCAGCCGATTCTGGATAAATGGTCTAGTCCCGCTTCATAACTGGTTGACTATCTGCTGCTACTCTGTGCTGTACTCCACTCAACATTTATTTTTGGCTTAACTACACTGCTTGTAATGACTATATGCTGTCTTCATATACATGTACCACCTAATAGGATTTTGTTTTATTTTGTGTATGTGTGACTTAAGTTTAGTTTTGTCCTCTAAATTGGCCATCCCATTCAACAGTACAATGAATGTCATTGTTATTAGTATTGCTGTCTTTTTTATTAGATTTTTTATTGTAAAATAATAAACATATTATTTAAAAAAATTAAAAACCTCTCCCTCAATGTGAGCAAGACAAAGGAGTTGATCGTGGACTACAGGAAAAGGCGGGTCGAACATGCCCCTATTAACATCGATGGGGCTGTAGTGGAGCGGGTCTAGAGTTTGAAGTTCCTTGGTGTCCACATCACTAACCGTTCTCATCGATGGGGCTGTAGTGGAGCGGGTCTAGTGTTTCAAGTTCCTTGGTGTCCACATCACTAACCGTTCTCATCGATGGGACTGTAGTGGAGCGGGTCTAGAGTTTCAAGTTCCTTGGTGTCCACATCACTAACCGTTCTCATCGATGGGGCTGTAGTGGAGCGGGTCTAGAGTTTCAAGTTCCTTGGTGTCCACATCACTAACAAACTATCATGGTCCAAACACACCAAGACAGTCGTGAAAAGGGCACGACAACACATCAGGAGACTGAAAAGATTTGGCATGGGTCCCCAGATCCTCAAAAAGTTATACAGCTGCACCATCGAGAGCATCCTGACCTGGTATGGCAACTGCTTGGCATCCGACCGTAAGGCGCTACAGACGGTGGTGCATACGGCCCAGTACATCACTGTGGCAAAGCTTCCTGCCATCCAGGGCCTATATACTAGGCGGTGTCAGAGAAAAGCACATAATATTGTCAGAGACCCCAGTCACCCAAGACATATACTGTTTTCTCTGCTACCGCACGGCAAGCGGTACCAGAGCGCCAAGTCTAGGACCAAAAGGCTCCTTAACAGCTTTTACCCCCAAGTCGACTGCTGAACAATGAATCAAATGGCCACTGGACTATTTACATTCAGCCCTACCTACATGTTCAAATGATCTCAATTAACCTGTAACCCACACACTGACTCTGTACCGGTACCCCCTGTATATAGCCTCGTTATTGTCACTTTACCCCTACCTACATGTACAAATGACCTCAACTAACCTGTAACCCACACACTGACTCTGTACCGGTACCCCCTGTATATAGCCTCATCATTGTCACTTTACCCCTACCTACATGTACAAATGATCTCAATTAACCTGTAACCCACACACTGACTCTGTACCGGTACCCCCTGTATATAGCCTCGTTATTGTCACTTTACCCCTACCTACATGTACAAATGATCTCAATTAACCTGTAACCCGCACACTGACTCTGTACCAGTACCCCCTGTATACAGCCTCGTTATTGTTATTTTATTGAGTTACTTTTATTATTTTTTACTTTAGTTTATTTCATAAATATTTTCTTAACTCTTCTTGAACTGCACTGTTGGTTTTTAAGGGCTTGTAAAGTAAGCATTTCACGGTAAGGTCTACAGTTGTTGTATTCGGCGCATGTGACAAATAAAGTTTGATTTGAACTTGAGCTTATCGATCTTCAGTCTGATGCAGTGATAGGAAAGCTATTCAAAACAATGTCACTGACGAGGTTCTACTCATCTCTCGATGACCATAACTTTCCATAGATTAGGAGTCATGCTCAGAAGATGTTTGTACTGTTGAGTCAACGTATGTATGTG
Source organism: Oncorhynchus gorbuscha (assembly GCF_021184085.1). Taxonomy (NCBI): domain Eukaryota; kingdom Metazoa; phylum Chordata; class Actinopteri; order Salmoniformes; family Salmonidae; genus Oncorhynchus; species Oncorhynchus gorbuscha. The sequence continues at coordinate 28,158,478 of NC_060187.1, read as the reverse complement.
AACTGACACTTTCAGTGATGAAATATAACAAGTCAAAGTACATATCATCTCTTACTGACCCTCACCTCAGTAATCCTGCGCATATCGACGTCAGAAACTATATCTGACTTCACTGCTCTAGTCAATGCCCATCAGAGACTTCACTCCTCACACTGATTGAGTAGTTTAAATGTAATGTTGAGTTCTCTCTCTTTGTTGTGTTTTTGTGCATACCCATTAACCATAGTTCTGACCGTGGTGCTGACCGTGGTGCTGAATGCACAGAGTACTTTTCCCTCCGTGTAGTTCATTGCATGTTTATTAATGAAAACACCTACCAAAAGGAGAGCATGGATGTGGTTTATTTCTGTGCAAGTTTTAAAAGTAAAATAAGTAACATATCTGGACGTGATTTACAGTAGATATATCTGTCAACACATGATGTATAATCCTCTAATCTGATTCTGGCCCAAGAGGACAAAAATATATTCTAATGTGTCCCTCTATGGAAAAGAATTGCCCAGGCCTGTGCTACTGGCTCAGTGTTTACTGGAACACTCCAATTTACCTGGCTGAGCACTGAGGAGAAACACATGTGTGTTTCCGTTGTTGGACAGCTCTGTGTACGTTGGGTGTGTGTGTGCGTGTGAGACTGGTGAGCAGTTATTCATAAAAGGCAATCAATCTCACAGAACTGTGATCAACACAACTCTTTCACACTACAATCTTAGAAAAAAAAGTCCTATCTAGAACCTAAAAGGGTTGTTCAGTTGCCCCTATAGGAGAACCCTTTGAGGAACCCTTTTTGGTTGCAGATAAAACCCTTTTGGGTTCCACATACACAATTCTTTCACAACGTAACTACAACGCTTTACCAATATAACCACAACTATCACATCATAGGGGTAACTACATCGCTTTCACAATGTCAATGCAACCATTCCATAATAGTTTCTAAACGACAGATACATTGTGTTTGCTGAAACGCAGTGAGAACATAACTTCACAGTTGCTAACGACCGCCCAGGGAAAATAAATCCCATAATGCTTGTGGTTGTCTGGGTCAGAGTTTACTCTTTACAGAGGTAAGACCATGCATCTAAGACCTCAGAAATATTTGGGTGCTTTGCACCTGTAATGCCTGACTGCGGGTTTAAATATAGTATTGTTAATGGGTGTGTGTCAGTACAAGCTGGACAGACCTCCACAGGGACACAAAGTTATGAAACATGTATAAATACCATATAAATAAAGTATAAATAATATCAGAGAGGAAGACTCACACCCTTCCTCATCCTCGCCTATTTCCTTATGGTTCCTGTTTTCAGGAAGTAGTTTATAGAGTATCAATAATGCACACACACACACACACACTCCAAAGCCCTACTCCAGAGGAAACAGGGCTGTTGTGAACGTTTAAACAAAAAGACCATTTTAGAAAGTTCCTCCTGAGCAGGGAAACAAAGGAGGGAAGAGAGATGACGTCGCACAGCGGGAACTAGAGGGTCAACTTGTGGCACGGACGACACACCCAGGGACTTCACAGTACAAAGTTTACACACACACACTTAATGTAACCTTTCACACACGAAATACACCCACATTAATAAACACACACACCCAAGGTCTTCTGTGCCGGTCTTCTTATAGCCTTTTCCTTTTCCTCTATGCTTCAGTGGGAAGGATATTTACTGTAGGGATCATGAGGATGTTGTATCTGTGTGTATACTGTGTTTTTATAGCTATATTGGGATGCATTTACAGTTGAAGTCGGAAGTTTACATACACCTTAGCCAAATACATTTAAACTCAGATTTTCACAATTCCTGACATTTAGGATCACCACTTTATTTTAAGAATGTGAAATGTCAGAATGATAGTAGAGAGAATGATTTATTTCAGCTTTAATTTATTTTATCACATTCCCAGTGGGTCAGAAGTTTACATACACTCAATTAGTATTTGGTAGCATTGCCTTTAAATTGTTATCTTGGGTCAAATGTTTCGGGTAGCCTTCCACAAGCTTCCCACAACAAGTTGGGTGAATTTTGGCCCATTACTCCTGACAGAGCTGGAGTAACTGAGTCAGGCCTCCTTCCTCTCACACGCTTTTTCAATTCTGCCCACAAATTTTCTATAGGATTGAGGTCAGGGCTTTGTGAATGCCACTCCAATACCTTGACTTTGTTGTCCTTAAGAAATTTTTGCCACAACTTTGGAAGTATGCTTGGGTTCATTGTCCATTTGGAAGACCCATTTGCGACCAAGCTTTAGTTTCCTGACTGAGGTCTTGAGATGTTGCTTCAATATATCCTCATAATTGTCCTTCCTCATGACGCCATCTATTTTGTGAAGTGCACTAGACTCTCCTGCAGCGAAGCACCCCCACAATATGTTGCTGCCACCCCCGTGCTTCACGGTTGGGATGGTGATCTTCGGCTTGCAAGCATCCCCCTTTTTCCTCCAAACATAACGATGGTCATTGTGGCCAAACAGTTCTATTTTTGTTTCATCAGACCAGAGGACATTTACATTTACATTACATTTAAGTCATTTAGCAGACGCTCTTATCCAGAGCGACTTACAAATTGGTGCATTCACCTTAAGACATCCAGTGGAACAGTCACTTTACAATAGTGCATCTAAATCTTAAAGAGGGGGGGTGAGAGGGATTACTTATCCTATCCTAGGTATTCCTTAAAGAGGTGGGGTTTCAGGTGTCTCCGGAAGGTGGTGATTGACTCCGCTGTCCTGGCGTCGTGAGGGAGTTTGTTCCACCATTGGGGGGCCAGAGCAGCGAACAGTTTTGACTGGGCTGAGCGGGAGCTGTACTTCCTCAGTGGTAGGGAGGCGAGCAGGCCAGAGGTGGATGAACGCAGTGCCCTTGTTTGGGTGTAGGGCCTGATCAGAGCCTGGAGGTACTGAGGTGCCGTTCCCCTCACAGCTCCGTAGGCAAGCACCATGGTCTTGTAGCGGATGCGAGCTTCAACTGGAAGCCAGTGGAGAGAGCGGAGGAGCAGGGTGACGGGAGAGAACTTGGGAAGGTTGAACACCAGACGGGCTGCGGCGTTCTGGATGAGTTGTAGGGGTTTAATGGCACAGGCAGGGAGCCCAGCCAACAGCGAGTTGCAGTAATCCAGACGGGAGATGACAAGTGCCTGGATTAGGACCTGCGCCGCTTCCTGTGTGAGGCAGTGTCGTACTCTGCGGATGTTGTAGAGCATGAACCTACAGGAACGGGCCACCGCCTTGATGTTAGTTGAGAACGACAGGGTGTTGTCCAGGATCACGCCAAGGTTCTTAGCGCTCTGGGAGGAGGACACAATGGAGTTGTCAACCGTGATGGCGAGATCATGGAACGGGCAGTCCTTCCCCGGGAAGAAGAGCAGCTCCGTCTTGCCGAGGTTCAGCTTGAGGTGGTGATCCGTCATCCACACTGATATGTCTGCCAGACATGCAGAGATGCGATTCGCCACCTGGTCATCAGAAGTGGGAAAGGAGAAGATTAATTGTGTGTCGTCTGCATAGCAATGATAGGAGAGACCATGTGTTATGCGGGTGAATGAGGACCCAAAAGCGACTTGGTGAAAACAGAGTCTTTAATCCAGTAAAGTAAAAATACAATCAAAAAACACAATTTCCACTCGTAATGACGAGAACCGACTGGAGACTCGATCTTGAACTGCAGGTTGCCTCGGGCAGGCACTTGAACTTAGCAGACTCAGACACCTGCTCACCACGCAGCATCTGAGGGAAACACGACACGACAGGGCGATACACAGACACAGCACGGTGAACAATAGACAAGGATCCGACAGGGCAGGAACGGAAAACAAGGAGAGAAATAGGGACTCTAATCAGGGAAAAGGATCGGGAACAGGTGTGGGAAGACTAAATGATTGATTAGGGGAATAGGAACAGCTGGGAGCAGGAACGGGCGATAGAGAGAAGAGAGAGGAAGGGAGAGAGAAAAAGGGGAACGAACCTAAAAACCAGCAGGGGGAAAATGAACAGAGGGAAAAGCAAAATGACAAGACAATCTAAGACAAAACATGACAGTACCCCCCACTCACCGAAAAGCCTCCTGGCGCACTCGAGGAGGAATCCTGGCGGCAACGGAGGAAATCATCAATAAGCGAACGGTCCAGCACGTCCCGAGACGGAACCCAACTCCTCTCCTCAGGACCGTAACCCTCCCAATCCACTAATATTGGTGACCCCAGTCCCCAAGAACGCATGTCCATGATCCTGTACCTTGTAAATAGGTGCGCTCGACAAGGACGGGAGGGGGGGGAGGGAAGTCTAGGAAGAAAGGGCTTGACACAGGAGACATGGAAGACAGGATGGACGCGACGAAGATGTCGCGGAATCAAATGGCGCACAGCGACAGGATTGACGACCTGGGAGACACGGAACGGACCAATGAACCGCTGGAGTCAACTTACGAGAAGCTGTCGTAAGAGGAAGGTTGCGAGTGGAAAGCCACACTCTCTGGCCGCAACAATACCTTGGACTCTTAATCCTGTGTTTATTGGCGGCTCTCACAGTCTGTGCCCTGTAATGGCAAAGTGCAGACCTCACCCTCCTCCAGGTGCGCTCACAACGTTGGACAAACGCTCATCAGCGGAGGGAACGCTGGACTCTACAAGCTGGGATGAGAACAGAGGAGGCTGGTAACCCAGACTACTCTGAAACAGAGATAACCCGGTAGCAGACTCGGAAGCAGTTGTGAGCGTATTCTGCCCAGGGGAGCTGTTCTGCCCAAGACGCAGGGTTTCTGAAAGAAAGGCTGCGTGTATACACCAATCGTCTGATTGGCCCTTTATTGACCGTTAGACTGGGGATGAAACCCGGAAGAGAGACTTCGGACGCAAATCAAACGACAGAACTCCCTCCAAAACTGTGACGTGAATTTTTAAGGGCCTCTGTCTGAAACGGTAAGGTCTAGTTGGAGGCCATGAATTCTGAACACATTCTCGATGATGATTTGAACTGCCTCTCCTTAGCGGAAGGAAGTTTAGCGAGGGGAATGAAATGTGCCGCCTTAGAGAACCTATTCAAAACAACCGTAAGAATCACAGTCTTCCCCGACCATAATGAAGTCTAGGGTCATGTGAGACCATGGTCGAGAAGGAATGGGGAGCGGTCTGAGACACCGGCAGGAGGAGAGTTACCCGAAAGTACATATCATCTCTGCGCGCAGTCCGAACAAGCAGCCACGAAACGGCGACGTGTCACGCTCCTGAGTCGGCCACCAAAAGCGCTGGCGAATAGATGCAAGAGTGCCTCGAACACCGGGATGACCAGCTAACTTGGCAGAGTGAGCCCACTGAAGAACAGCCAGACGAGTGGAAACAGGAACGAAAAGGAGGTTACTAGGACAAGCGCGCGGCGACGCAGTGTGCGTGAGTGCTTGCTTAACCTGTCTTTCAATTCCCCAGACTGTCAACCCGACAATACGCCCATAAGGAAGAATCCCTCGGGATCAGTAGAAGTTTACAGAAGAACTAAACAGACGGGATAAGGCATCAGGCTTGGTGTTCTTGCTACCCGGACGGTAAGAAATCACAAATCTGAAACGAGCGAAAAATAACGCCCAACGATGTTAATCCATTAAGTCGTTTGGCAGAACGGATGTACTCAAGGTTCTTATGGTCTGTCCAAACGACAAAGGAATTCGCCCCCTCCAACCACTGTCGCCATTCGCCTAGGGCTAAGCGGATGGCGAGCAGTTCGAGGAGACCCACATCATAGTTGCGTTGATGGCGACAGGCGATGAGAAAAATAAGCGCAAGGATGAACCTTTTCATCAACTGGAAGCGCTGGGATAGAATGGCTCCCACGCCTACCTCTGAACTCAACCTCGACAATGAATTGTCTAGTGACGTCAGGAGTAACGAGGTAGGAGCGGACGTAAAACGTTCTTTTGAAGATCAAAAGCTCCCTGGGCGGAACCGGACCACTTAAAACACGTCTTGACAGAAGTAAGAGCTGTGAGAGGGGCAGCAACTTGACCAAATTACCAATGAAACATCATAGAAATTAGCGAAACCTAAAAATGCGCTGCAACCATTCCACACGTGACCTTGGAACGGGCCAATCACTGACAGCTTGGACTTTAGCGGAATCCATCTGAATGCCTTCAGCGGAAATAACGGAACCGAGAAAAGTAACGGAGGAGACATGAAAAGAGCACTTCTCAGCCTTCACGAGAGACAATTCTCTAAAAGGCGCTGTAGAACACGTGGAACGTGCTGAACATGAATCTCGAGTGACGGTGAAAAAATCAGGATATGTCAAGATAGACAAAAACAAAGATGTTCAGCATGTCTCTCAGAACATCATTAACTAATGCCTGAAAAACAGCTGGCGCATTGGCGAGACCAAACGGCAGAACCCGGTACTCAAAATGCCCTAACGGAGTGTTAAACGCCTTTTCCACTGGTCCCCCTCTCTGATGCGCACGAGATGGTAAGCGTTACAAAGGTCCAACTTAGTAAAGCACCTGGCTCCCTGCAGAATCTCGAAGGCTGATGACATAAGGGGAAGCGGATAACGATTCTTAACCGTTATGTCATTCAGCCCTCGATAACCACGCAGGGGGCAGAGTACCGTCCTTCTTCTTAACAAAAAGAACCCCGCCCGGTCGGACTTGAGGAAGAAGGCACTATGGTACCGGCGTCAAGAGACACAGATAAATAATCCTCGAGAGCCTTACGTTCGGGAGCCGACAGAGAGTATAGTCTACCCCGAGGAGGAGTGGTCCCCGGAAGGAGATCAATACTACAATCATATGACTTGAGGAGGAAGGGAGTTGGCTCGGGACCGACTGAAGACCGTGCGCAGATCATGATATTCCTCCGGCACTCCTGTCAAATCGCCAGGTTCCTCCTGAGAAGTGGGAACAGAAGAAATGGGAGGGATGGCAGACATTAAACACTTCACATGACAAGAAACGTTCCAGGATAGGATAGAATTACTAGACCAATTAATAGAAGGATTATGACATACTAGCCAGGGATGACCCAAAACAACAGGTGTAAAAGGTGAACGAAAAATCAAAAGAAATAGTCTCACTGTGGTTACCAGATACTGTGAGAGTTAAAGGTAGTGTCTCAAATCTGATACTGGGAAGATGACTACCATCTAAGGCAAACATGGGCGTAGGCTTGTCTAACTGTCTGAAAGGAATGTCATGTTTCCGAGCCCATGCTACGTCCATGAAACAACCCTCAGCCCCAGAGTCAATCAAGGCACTGCATGTAGCACCTCCTTCCGGTCCAGCGTAGATGGACCGACAAATTTTCTACAGGATCTAGATGAAGAGACCTGAGTAGTAGCGCTCACCAGTAGCCCTCCGCTTACTGATGAGCTCTGGCCTTTTACTGGACATGAATTGGTTCAAAATGTCCATCAAATCCATTTGCACAGAGGCACAGGCGGTTGGTGATCCTCCGTTCCCTCTCCTTGGTCGAGATGTGAATACCTCCCAGCTGCATGGGCTCAGTCTCTGAGCCAGAGGAGGGAGATGGTTGCGATGCGGAGCAGGGAAACACCGTTGACGCGAGCTCTCTTCCACGAGCTTGGTGACGAAGATCTACCCGTCGTTCTATGCGGATGGCGAGAGCAATCAAAGAGTCCACACTGGAAGGAACCTCCCGAGAGAGAATCTCATCTTTGACCACTGTGTGGAGTCCCTCCAGAAAACGAGCGAGCAGCGCCGGCTCGTTCCAGTCACTAGAGGCAGCAAGAGTGCGAAACTCTATAGAGTAATCCGTTATGGATCGATCACCTTGGCATAGGGAAGCCAGGGCCCTAGAAGCCTCCCTACCAAAAACTGAACGGTCAAAAACTCGAATCATCTCCTCTTTAAAGTTCTGGTAATTGTTTGAACAATCAGCCCTGCCTCCCAGATAGCTGTGCCCCACTCTCGAGCCCGGCCAGTAAGGAGTGAAATGACGAAGCAACCCGAGCTCTGCTAGAGTATGTGTTGGGTTGGAGAGAGAACACAATATCACACTGTGTGAGAAAGGACCGGCACTCCGTGGGCTGCCCGGAGTAGCAAGGTGGGTTATTAACCCTAGGTTCCGGAGGCTCGGCAGGCCAGGAAGTAACAGGTGGCACGAGACGAAGACTCTGGAACTGTCCAGAGAGGTCGGAAACCTGAGCGGAGGTTCTCCACGGCATGGCGAGCAGCAGACAATTCCTGCTCGTGTCTGCCGAGCATGGCTCCTTGGATCTCGACGGCAGTGTTACGAGCATCTGTAGTCGCTGGGTCCATTCCTTGGTCGGATCCTTCTGTTATGCGGGTGAATGAGGACCCAAAAGCGACTTGGCGAAAACAGAGTCTTTAATCCAGTAAAGTAAAAATACAATCAAAAAACACAATTTCCACTCGTAATGACGAGAACCGACTGGAGACTCGATCTTGAACTGCAGGTTGCCTCGGGCAGGCACTTGAACTTAGCAGACTCAGACACCTGCTCACCACGCAGCATCTGAGGGAAACACGACACGACAGGGCGATACACAGACACAGCACGGTGAACAATAGACAAGGATCCGACAGGGCAGGAACGGAAAACAAGGAGAGAAATAGGGACTCTAATCAGGGAAAAGGATCGGGAACAGGTGTGGGAAGACTAAATGATTGATTAGGGGAATAGGAACAGCTGGGAGCAGGAACGGAACGATAGAGAGAAGAGAGAGGGAAGGGAGAGAGAAAAAGGGGAACGAACCTAAAAAGACCAGCAGGGGGGAAAATGAACAGAGGGAAAAGCAAAATGACAAGACAATCTAAGACAAAACATGACACCATGTGAGGTTATGACAGAGCCAAGTGACTTGGTGTATAGCGAGAATAGGAGAGGGCCTAGAACAGAGCCCTGGGGGACACCAGTGGTGAGAGCGCGTGGTGAGGAGACAGATTCTCGCCACGCCACCTGGTAGGAGCGACCTGTCAGGTAGGACGCAATCCAAGCGTGGGCCGCGCCGGAGATGCCCAACTCGGAGAGGGTGGAGAGGAGGATCTGATGGTTCACAGTATCGAAGGCAGCCGATAGATCTAGAAGGATGAGAGCAGAGGAGAGAGAGTTAGCTTTAGCAGTGCGGAGCGCCTCCGTGATACAGAGGAGAGCAGTCTCAGTTGAATGACTAGTCTTGAAACCTGACTGATTTGGATCAAGAAGGTCATTCAGAGAGAGATAGCGGGAGAGCTGGCCAAGGACGGCACGTTCAAGAGTTTTGGAGAGAAAAGAAAGAAGGGATACTGGTCTGTAATTGTTGACATCGGAGGGATCGAGTGTAGGTTTTTTCAGAAGGGGTGCAACTCTCGCTCTCTTGAAGACGGAAGGGACGTAGCCAGTGGTCAGGGATGAGTTGATGAGCGAGGTGAGGTAAGGGAGAAGGTCTCCGGAAATGGTCTGGAGAAGAGAGGAGGGGATAGGGTCAAGCGGGCAGGTTGTTGGGCGGCCGGCCGTCACAAGACACGAGATTTCATCTGGAGAGAGAGGGGAGAAAGAGGTCAGAGCACAGGGTAGGGCAGTGTGAGCAGAACCAGCGGTGTCGTTTGACTTAGCAAACGAGGATCGGATGTCGTCGACCTTCTTTTCAAAATGGTTGACGAAGTCATCTGCAGAGAGGGAGGAGGGGGGAGGAGGATTCAGGAGGGAGGAGAAGGTGGCAAAGAGCTTCCTAGGGTTAGAGGCAGATGCTTGGAATTTAGAGTGGTAGAAAGTGGCTTTAGCAGCAGAGACAGAGGAGGAAAATGTAGAGAGGAGGGAGTGAAAGGATGCCAGGTCCGCAGGGAGGCGAGTTTTCCTCCATTTCCGCTCGGCTGCCCGGAGCCCTGTTCTGTGAGCTCGCAATGAGTCATCGAGCCACGGAGCGGGAGGGGAGGACCGAGCCGGCCTGGAGGATAGGGGACATAGAGAGTCAAAGGATGCAGAGAGGGAGGAGAGGAGGGTTGAGGAGGCAGAATCAGGAGATAGGTTGGAGAATGTTTGAGCAGATGGAAGAGATGATAGGATGGAAGAGGAGAGAGTAGCGGGGGGGAGAGAGCGAAGGTTGGGACGGCGCGATACCATCCGAGTAGGGGCAGTGTGGGAGGTGTTGGATGAGATCGAGAGGGAAAAGGATACAAGGTAGTGGTCGGAGACTTGGAGGGGAGTTGCAATGAGGTTAGTGGAAGAACAGCATCTAGTAAAGATGAGGTCGAGCGTATTGCCTGCCTTGTGAGTAGGGGGAAGGTGAGAGGGTGAGGTCAAAAGAGGAGAGGAGTGGAAAGAAGGAGGCAGAGAGGAATGAGTCAAAGGTAGACGTGGGGAGGTTAAAGTCGCCCAGAACTGTGAGAGGTGAGCCGTCCTCAGGAAAGGAGCTTATCAAGGCATCAAGCTCATTGATGAACTCTCCGAGGGAACCTGGAGGGCGATAAATGATAAGGATGTTAAGCTTGAAAGGGCTGGTAACTGTGACAGCATGGAATTCAAAGGAGGCGATAGACAGATGGGTAAGGGGAGAAAGAGAGAATGACCACTTGGGAGAGATGAGGATCCCGGTGCCACCACCCCGCTGACCAGAAGCTCTCGGGGTGTGCGAGAACACGTGGGCGGACGAAGAGAGAGCAGTAGGAGTAGCAGTGTTGTCTGTGGTGATCCATGTTTCCGTCAGTGCCAAGAAGTCGAGGGACTGGAGGGAGGCATAGGCTGAGATGAACTCTGCCTTGTTGGCCGCAGATCTGCAGTTCCAGAGGCTACCGGAGTCCTGGAACTCCACGTGGGTCGTGCGCGCTGGGACCACCAGATTAGGGGGGCCGCGGCCACGCGGTGTGGAGCGTTTGTATGGTCTGTGCAGAGAGGAGAGAACAGGGATAGACAGACACATAGTTGACAGGCTACAGATGAGGCTACGCTAATGCAAAGGAGATTGGAATGACAAGTGGACTACACGTCTCGAATGTCCAGAAAGTTAAGCTTACGTAGCAAGAATCTTATTGACTAAAATGATTAAAATGATACAGTACTGCTGAAGTAGGCTAGCTGGCAGTGGGTGCGTTGTTGACACTACACTAATCAAGTTGTTCCGTTGAGTGTAATAGTTTCGACAGCGCTGCTATTCGGGGGCTAGCTGGCTAGCTAGCAGTGTTGTTTACGTTACGTTGCGTTAAAAGAACGACAATAGCTGGCTAGCTAACCTAGAAAGTCGCTCTAGACTACACAATTATCTTTGATACAAAGACGGCTATGTAGCTAGCTATGTAGCTAGCTACTATCAAACAAATCAAACCGTTGTACTGTAATGAAATGAAATGAAAATGTGATACTACCTGTGAATGCGACCGGGTTGTTGAGTTCTATTCAGAAAACGTTGGCTAGCTGTTGGCTAGCTGTTGGCTAGCTAGCAGAGTCTCCTACGTTAAGGATGACAAATAGCTGGCTTGCTAACCTCGGTAAATTAAGATAATCACTCTAAGACTACACACTCTAAACTACACAATTATCTTGGATACGAAGACAGCAAAGACAGCTATGTAGCTAGCTAACACTACACTAATCAAGTCGTTTAGTTGAGTGTAATAGTTCTACAGTGCAGCTAATAGGTGGACGTTAGCTAGCTGGCTAGCTGGCTAGCTGCTGGGCAGAGCAGTGAAGACTACGTTAGGATGGCGAAATACGATACAAAGACGGCTATGTAGCTAGCTAAGAAGAAATTGCTAAGTTTAGACAAATCAAACCGTTGTGCTATAATGAAATGTAATGAAATATAATGAAAAAGTTATACTACCTGCGGAGCGAAGTGCCGATGCGACCGCTCGCTCCAACCCAGGCGAACTAAAGGCTCCTCCATAAACATGATTACATGAGATGAGCAGGGTTTTGCCCGGGCTGTGGAGATGGCGGATGCTGCAGCTTGCAGCAACAGCACAACGGGCTGTCCTTAACAACACACACACCCGACAGCCAGCCTAAGCCCTGTCATTTCTCCAAAAGGTCTTATTGCTGATTTGACCTAACCCTATTGCAACTAGCTATTAAGATGACTGTATAACCTACCGAGTCATGAGGGCAGTCAAATTCCACGTGACCGTTTAGTCATGGTAATTAGGCTTCTCCAAGCTCTGAAGCTGTTGATGGTCATTAGTAGCCTACCAAACTTGATAACTACCTGGTCCTCAGCACTCTATTGTCCCTCTAATCACTTTAACATCAATGCAAATGTATCTGAAAATCTAATCAAACACTTCATGAGAGCCCATGAGCTCAAGCTGCTCAACATTTCTATAGGCAATGCAATTGTGTGAGAAAACAGAGTTTTGATGGTCTCTATTTGAAAGAGGATCCCATCTGCGTTCTATAGGCTTACCTACTATATTTAGGGGGAGTGTGGCAGAGTCAGGAGTCAGACCTGAGCCAACTCCCCCGTTTATCATGAGGAGCTCAGAACCAGAACTGGTGTTGGAGGTGAGCGAAGCAGAGACTGTGAAGGAGTTAATGGGGAAATTGGAGGAGAGAGATATGAGGGAGTTGCTGGTTTGGTGCATGAGGCACGACATTCGCCCGATGGAGCGTGTCAGGGATTTAATGGCACCTGGGTCCGCTCTCCATACTCATCCTGAGGTGCGTGCTAGGGGTCTGGTGAAGACTGTGCCAGCCTCACGCACCAGGCCTCCTGTGGATCTCCCTAGCCTTGCACGTCCTGTGCCATCTCAGCACTACAGTGCTCCTAGCAGTGCTAACCGTGGCAGGCGTGGTGCTGGTCAGGCACCGTGTTATGCGGCGGTTCGCACGGTGTCCCCAGTACGTGTGCTTAGCCCGGTGCGCTACACCCCAGCTTCCCACATCTGCCATGGCTAGGGTGAAGATCCAGCCAGGGCGGTTGGTGCCAGCCCTGCTCTCAAGATCTCCAGTACGCCTTCACGGTCCGGTCCATCCAGTGTCACCTCCACACACCAGCCCTCCGGTGGCAGCTCCCCGCACCAGGCTTCCTGTGTGTGTCCTCGGCCCAGTACCACCAGTGCCAGCACCACGCATCAGGCCTACAGTGCGCCTCGCCTTTCCGGCGCTGCTGCCGGAGTCTCCCGCCTGTCCGGCGCTGCTGCCGGAGTCTCCCGCCTGTCCGGCGCTGTTGCCGGAGTCTCCCGCCTGTCCGGCGCTGCTGCCGGAGTCTGTCCGGCGCCTGAGTCCCTCAGCCCAGAGGCGCCAGAGCTTCCGGCCCTCTGTCCCGAGCAGCTGCCCCTCTGTCCCGAGCAGCTGCACCTCTGTCCCGAGCAGCTGCACCTCTGTCCCGAGCTGCTGCACCTCTGTCCCGAGCTGCCCCTCTGTCCAGTGGGGTCATTGAGAGGGGTTGCCATGGTTAGAGAGCCACGGAGGCGGACAATGAGGCGGACTAAGACAATGGTGAAGTGGGGTCCGCGTCCCACGCCAGAGCCGCCACCGCGGACAGACGCCCACTCAGACCCTCCCCTATAGGTCAAGGTTTTGCGGCCGGAGTCCGCACCTTTGGGGGGGGGGGTACTGTCACGTTCTGACCTTTATTTCCTTTCTTTTGTATTTATTTAGTATGGTCAGGGCGTGAGTTGGGTGGGCAGTCTATGTTTGTTTTTCTAGGTTTTGGGTATTTCTATGTTTCGGCCTAGTATGGTTCTCAATCAGAGGCAGGTGTCATTAGTTGGCTCTGATTGAGAATTATACTTAGGTAGCCTGGGTTTTACTGTGTTTGTGGGTGATTGTTCCTGTCTCTGTGTTTGCACCAGATAGGACTGTTTTTGGTTTTCGCACATTTATTGTTTTGTTAGTTATTTCATGTATAGTTCCTTCATTAAAGAACATGAATAACCACCATGCTGCATTTTGGTCCGCCTCTACTTCACCACAGGAAAACCCTTACACATAATCACATTAGTGGTCACTTTTGAGAATGGTGTTTTTCTGCTATTAGAACATTTGTATTTATAGCCTAATGCACTGCTGCATTTATAATGAGATGAAATAGCCTAATACAGTGTATTTGGAAAAGTTTTCAGACCTCTTGACTTTTTCCACATTTTGTTACATTGCAGCATTATTCTAAAATTGATTCAATTGTTTTTTTCCCCTCATCAATCTTTACACAATACCCCATAATGACAAAGCAAGAACAGGTTTAAACATTTTTGCAAATGTATTAAAAATATAAAACTTAAATATTACATTTACATAAGTATTCACACCCTTTACTCAGTACTTTGTTGAAACACCTTTGGCAGAGATTACAGGCCCGAGTCTTCTTGGGAATCACCCTACAAGCTTGGCACACCTGTATTTGGGGAGTTTCTCCTATTCTTCTCTGCAGTCCTCTCAAGATCTGTCATGTTGGATGGTGAGCTTTGCTACACAGCTATTTTTAGGCCTCTCCAAAGATGTTCAATCAGGTTCAAGTCTGACTGTGGCCACTCAAGGACATTCAGAGACTTTGTCCCGAAGCCCCTCCTGATTTGTCTTGGCTGTGTGCTTAGGGTCATTGTTCTGTTGGAAGGTGAACCTTCGCCCAAGTCTGAGGTCCTGAGCACCCTGGAGCAGGTTTTCATCAAGGATCTCTCTGTACTTTACTCTGTTCATCTTTCCCTCGATCCTGACTAGTCTCCCAGTCCATGCCACTGAAAAACATCCACAAAGCATGATGCTGCCACCACCATGCTTCACTGTAGGGATGGTGCCAGGTTTCCTCCAGACGTAACGCTTGGCATTCAGGCCAAAGAGTTCAATCTTGGTTTCATCAAACCAGATAAACTTGTTTCTCATGGTCTGAGAGTCCTTTAGGTGCCTTTTGGCAAACTCCAAGCAGGCTGTCATGTGCCTTTTACTCTACCTTTTACTCTACCAGCTGACAAAATGTAATGACCGCCACAGACCTAAATCTCAACCTATTTGTTCCTGTATGAAGCCACAATGCTGTGGGGGTCAGAGACACAGAGAGGAAGCATGGAGGTCAATACAGTTGGTCTCTGTCTCCCTCTTTATCTTTTACACAGATATCATATCTATCATATCTTTCTCTCGTTTATGGCTGGACCAGCAACAGCAACATTACAGTATAGCTGTCCAGTCTAGCCCTGTTGTCAGAGTGCACAAGAATGTCCAGAACCACACACACACATGCCCGCCTGCAAGATGCGCACACACACACAAACTCTGCTTCGGTTCCAAAACATCTTTATGAAGTGAGGAGTCACCCCATGGAGGTGGTTGTTTTGTGGCACACACACACACATCACTTATCTATCACAGCCACAATGTGAACCACATGACGTAGATTCTGGTAAAGCAGCCTGACTTTATCAAACACACCTAGGATTTGGAACATACATTTGTATACACCCATTTTCCCCCTTCTGATGACCAGGTGGCGAATAGCATCTCTGCATGTCTTGCAGACATATCAGTGTGGATGACGGATCACCACCTCAAGCTGAACCTCGGCAAGACGGAGCTGCTCTTCCTCCCGGGGAAGGACTGCCCGTTCCATGATCTCGCCATCACGGTTGACAACTCCATTGTGTCCTCCGCTAAGAACCTTGGCGTGATCCTGGACAACACCCTGTCGTTCTCAACCAACATCAAGGCGGTGGCCCGTTCCTGTAGGTTCATGCTCTACAACATCCGCAGAGTACGACCCTGCCTCACACAGGAAGCGGCGCAGGTCCTAATCCAGGCACTTGTCATCTCCCGTCTGGATTACTGCAACTCGCTGTTGGCTGGGCTCCCTGCCTGTGCCATTAAACCCCTTCAACTCATCCAGAACGCCTCAGCCCGTCTGGTGTTCAACCTTCCCAAGTTCTCTCACGTCACCCCGCTCCTCCGTTCTCTCCACTGGCTTCCAGTTGAAGCTCGCATCCGCTACAAGACCATGGTGCTTGCCTACGGAGCTGTGAGGGGAACGGCACCTCAGTACCTCCAGGCTCTGATCAGGCCCTACACCCAAACAAGGGCACTGCGTTCATCCACCTCTGGCCTGCTCGCCTCCCTACCACTGAGGAAGTACAGCTCCCGCTCAGACCAGTCAAAACTGTTCGCTGCTCTGGCCCCCCAATGGTGGAACAAACTCCCTCACGACGCCAGGACAGCGGAGTCAATCACCACCTTCCGGAGACACCTGAAACCCCACCTCTTTAAGGAATACCTAGGATAGGATAAGTAATCCCTCTCACCCCCCCTTAAGATTTAGATGCACTATTGTAAAGTGACTGTTCCACTGGATGTCATAAGGTGAATGCACCAATTTGTAAGACGCTCTGGATAAGAGCGTCTGCTAAATGACTTAAATGTCAATGTAATGATATGTTACGTTACGAATGGAATAAGGATCTGGTTACTGAAACAGGACAATTTGCAGTTGAATAACAAAGAGGGATGGTGCTGGGGAAATGCAACCACTCAAATTCATAGACAAAGCTATAGATGCAAGGATTGACCATCAATGATATCGAAATTACAGTTTGAAACAGGTTTTGAGACTATACAGCGTTTCTTTATATTGTCTTTGTTTACAAACATTGGAGAAAAAAATGTGTTTTGGGTTCTGATGGGAAACAACAGTTGAACTAAGTTCATGAGTTATATTCTTCAATAATCAATGGGTACATCTAATTGATTTATAAGTCCAAAAACAGACGTAGCAACTGCAGATTGGCCTTTAAAGGCAGCAGTGAAAGTCTGGAAGATGGGGAGGATGGATTGGGCATATACCGCGACTGTGTAGAAAGTCAAAGGTTGCGTGATCGAGTTGCGTTGGGGTCAACTGGGTAATGCATTGAGGCCACGTTGGGTTTTTCCATCCATCCTGGAGGACTGTGATATTAGCAGATCTCCAGGCATCTGGACCAGG